>NW_019950566.1:0-7946 GCF_002910315.2 Salvelinus sp. IW2-2015 | reverse complement strand
ATTTGTAAAAATCCAAATAACTTCACAGATCTTCATTGTAAAGGGTTTAAACACTGTTTCCCATGCTTTTTCAATGAACCATCAACAATGAATGAACATGCACCTGTGGAACAGTCGTTAAGACACTAACAGCTTACAGACGGTAGGCAATTAAGGTCACAGTTATGAAAACGTAGGACACTAAAGAGGCCTTTCTACTGACTCTAAAAAAACAAAAGAAAGATGCCCAGGGTCCCTGCTCATCTGCATGAACGTGCCTTAGACATGCTGCAAGGAGGCATGAAGACTGCAGATGTGGCCAGGGCAAGAAATTACAACGTCCGTACTGTGAGACGCCTAAGACAGCGCTACAGGGAGACAGGATGGACAGCTGACCGTCCTCGCAGTGGCAGACCACGTGTAACAACACCTGCACAGGATCTTGTTATGTTCATACAAATATTTACACATGTTAAGTTTGCTGAAAATAAACACAGTTGACAGTGAGAGGYCGTTTCTTTTTTTGCWGAGTTTACTACTACTACATATTACTACATAATACTACTACGTGCTATTAGATACTAATACTACACACTAATGCATACTACTACACACTACTACATACTACTAAATACTACTACATAATACTACTACATACTATTACATGCTGTACTACTACATAGTCCTACTACTACATAATAGTACACACTACTACATGCTACTACATAATACTACATACTACTACTACAGTACATACTACATAATTCTATGCTTTAATTGAAGCCTTCATAAACACTTTATAAGGCATAACTTCTTCAGAAATCATAAGCATGTCATGCTGTGTGAAGGGTGGCAAAGCACCCTGTGTAATGATATCACCTTTTATGCAGTATGGTTTTGCTTTTTTATAACAACATCATGTGAAGCACTTATGTAGTGCTCATAAAGACTTCATGAATGACATATACAGCCTTTTTAAATTGTAGTTCATTCAAGTATGACCAGTCTTTTGCTATTTCCCCTCAGAAGGGGTAGCATGGGAACAGTACTTGAACAATTAATAATGTTACTGTGAGTTACAAAAATACTCTTAGGTCATTGCTACAAAAAATACTCTTAGGTCATTGCTACAAAAATACTCGTAGGTCATTGTTACAGAAATACTCTAATGTCATTGTTATGGAAATACTCTTATGTCATTGTTACAGAAATACTCTCAGGTCATTGCTACGAAAATAATCTCAGGTCATTGTTACAGAAATACTTTTAGAACAATGTTACAGGAATACTCTGAGCACAATGAAAATCAGATTCCCTCACAGCCTCACCAAGAACAGTGTGTCTCTGAACATGCTGCATAATTGATACATATTCTAAAATACACCAGTAGCGAGCGCAAGGCAGCTATTTAAAAATGTGTGTGTGTCATATGCTTAGTGACAGCAATTCAAAGTAAATTATGTTATATTATTGTATATTATTGAATAATGTAATCATCTGAATCTGGACATTTCTAAATGGCTACTGGCAGCACAACCTGACTAGAATTATTCATTCATCATTTATTAATTAACTAACACATTATTACAGTCACAAAATGTACTGTAGTGTCCTGCAGTTTGAGCTAAACCAGGGTCAAAATCACACTGTTTCATTGGAGATCATTGAACCATCATAAAGGGTTTGGTTTATCATCAGTGTTTATCAGCATATAAACTTCAATTACCAGGAAAAGCCAATACACATTATTTCATCACTCTAATGGCAAAGCCTTTTTTACTGAATGTCTGAACATCTTGCTGGGTTTTGGGGATACATGTCTGCTCCTATCTTTAGCTAGCGTCCCAGATCTCCTCTTCCAGAAGACAGCATTTGCATACTCCCTGTCTTGGATTTAAATGCATACAGGATTTGGTGTAAGGCGCGGCGCATCGGAATGAAGGGAGTTTCTACTGTTGTTAAATTCAAGCGATAAAGTGGTCAAGTGCACAATTTGGAAGAAGGGTGGAGAATTAGGTCACAGATGCAGTGGAAATGAGAGTAGATTGTGTATCCCTGCATGAACAGCTAACTGGCCCGTCTGGCCCAGGGCGTGGACGAACGCCATTGATTTGTAGCATTGATATTATTGGTAACACCCAGCGGGGGAGAAACCAGGTCAAAAGAGGAATGTTGGGATGCGATGTGGCGTGACATTGCAGATTCACAAAATAATCTCCCAGCTGTTGATTAAAATCAAATGTAACCTCTATGTCTACTATTCAATGGCATTTTGGGGATGTGAAATCATGCTCCCTTCTCTGCTGGAGTGCCCTTTTGATCTCATTCAAGAAAGTAGCTGCTGCAATCTGTTAATGGACATGCGTGTGATGTGCACCTGGCTCCATAGTTGGATAGAGGGCGCACTTGGCCCAAACGCCTGTTTTTCGCATGGGCAGCGCCATTGAGGGCTTTCACCGTTTTGAAGTAGTAATCTGGATGGGACTTTCTATGGGTTAAGGAAGGATCAAAGAGCAAACATTCCATAACTCCAGGTGGCAGTAAATCAACAACCTTGGCTTTATACCTGTTCAGACCGCAGGTATAAAGCCAGATTTGATTTGAAGATCCATCCTGGCATGTCAACAAAGCTATATGAAAAGAAAATCTATATATTTTTGCAACCCAATAGAAACAAGTGAAGTTACAGTGCACGACAACAAACTGTAGGGTGATGCTCAAGTGTCATTCATCACAGGGATGTCAAAAGACTCATCCAAAGGGAATTCAAATAAACATCTCATAACAAACATCCAAAGTAATAAACAGTCAGATTTTCCCAAGCCATCAATAGGTTAAGAAATTATCCAACGGAGGCAGTTCCTGCTGTGATTCTTGTTCTGTTCTTCTCTTTCACAGAAGGAGCAGTCAAGAGAAGGACTAGGTGAGACTCAAGCAGCTTCAAATGTGTCAACAGAAAAGTGTGTGTGTGTGGTGGTGGTGGGGGGGTTCTTCTATCCTTGTGGGGACATGAAATCTCCAAAAGTCCCCACAAGGATAGTAGAACAAAGAAAATGTTCCCTTGTATGGACATTTCCCACATTCCCCATGAGGACAAAGGTTATTTTAAGCTTAATGGTTAGGGTTAGAATTAGGGTTAGGGTAAGAGGTTTAGGAGTTAGGTTAGGGTATGGGTTAAGGAAAATAGGATTTGGAATGGAAATAAATGTTAGGTTCCCACGAGGATAGAAGAACAAAATGTGTTCGTGTCAAACCACCATTTTCTTTCACTGACTATTTGTGGAGGCAATTTTGTGAAATAGTCCACGTCAACCAGTCATTTTATTCTTAGCAGTCAGAAGGGGAGTCATTATTCAAAGATTTGCAGTAGGCCACAGACAAAATATATGATGACAAAATATATATAACGACATCAAAGGAACATCAAAAGGAACACGGCAAAAAAACATCATCTTCACAAAAGAGGGAACTTAAAAGCTGTGGCAATGTCTTCATCGATTTCTGTGGAATGCAGCAGTTACCATAGCACAGTGCAAATAAAACGGTAACATATTAGCTAGATAACGACTACCTGTTTGAACTTCATTGAAATCAATCACATTTTTTATTCCAAATATCTGTCATTAGCAATGTTCTCTGGACATTGAGTATTATTTTCTGTTTTAAATCAAACATGAACATTTTAGCAACAAAAACTTTCCCAAAATCAGACAAAATATCAACACAGAACATTGTCAGAATGTCCTTGGTGGTGAACTTGTTATTGCAGTAAGCCTAGGCCTGAGATGACATGCTAACTAAATGTACTATTAGTATATGTGGTTTCCAATACACACAACTGGGGAAATTCATCAGGTTCAAAACAGGAGCGACAACACAACTAAAAGGCTGACATGTGCAGTACATCATATCAAATGAAGAGGGTGATAGTGTTTTCCACACATTATTTTGGTTGACTTATATCAGGGTTTCCCAAAACTCGGTCCATCGGAACTCCAAAGGGTGAACGTTTTGGGTTTTTGAACCTAGCACTAACCAGCTGATTCAAATAATCAACTAATCATCAAGCTTTGATCATTTGAATCAGATGTGTCGTGTTAGGGCAAAAAAACTAAACGTGCACCTCTTGGGGTCCCGAGGACCAAGTTTGGGAAACGCTGGGGACTTGTATATTTTTCTGTGCAATAATGATAGTGTCCATCTGGCATATTTCTTTGTCGTAGAGAAAAAGCAGAGAGACATGGATACTGAAAGAGGAAAATGTCCTGATATCCAGACAGGGGAAAGAAAGAAACACCTAGACACTCACAGCTGATCTTCATCACCTTCCAGCAGTGGAGGTTGCTGAGGGGAGGACGGCTCATAATAATGGCCGGAACGGAGTAAATGGAACGGCATCAAACACCTGGAAACCAATGTGTTTGTTGTATTCGATACCATTCCACTGATTCCGCTCCAGTCATTACCACAAGCCCGTTCTCCCCAAATAAGGTGCCACCAAACACTAGCAACCTGCAAACAACTCACATGAATTGAAGTCAAAAACACTGTAGTCTATGGACTGGTTGATACAGACACCACAACACAACAATCACAATAACATGACTCTGTGTGCCAAGAGCAGGCTTAAAAAATACAACTAAAAAAATGGTTATTTTTCTACAAACATCATGTCACTTTATCAAAAACACCCTTCATTACTACATCTTTTGGTTCTCCAAATCATCCAATAAGGATGTAGAAAAAAATATATGGATATCGTCGAAACCATCCCATGAAATTGTCCTTCGGATGTCAAAGTTGCAACCTTACATTTTCAGGAAGTTCTAGCGAGGTCTCTCCACTCCAGTCTGGTTGCACTTGTGCTATTGGGTCCTTTGGTGAACGTGTCTTGCTGCTGAGTGGACAGAAAGCCCAAGGCCCGTGTTCACAAAGCATCGCAGAGTAGAAGTGCTGATATAGGATCAGGTTCCTCCTGTCATGCTTTCTCATCTAAAAGGCAAAACTGATTCTAGATCAGCACTCCTACTCTGAGATGCTTAATGACTACGGGCCCTGGACACACAGGACTTTTAGTTGGTACAAGTGTTGATGTTCTTGCCGTCGGCAGCGTCCTCCACTAGGGAGAGGTGGTAGTCGGTGGACAGGGTGAAGTGGGAGACGCAGCCCACCAGACCTCCACTGTACTGCCGGTTAGTGTGCAGAGCAATCTCCTTCATCCCCCCTAGGCAGAGCAGAGACATCAGGCATTAAAGTTCTAATCCTACTCATCTTCATCATAATTACAATATGACATTTCTGACCATGACTACCCTTATCATCACCATCATAACCATTATCAACACCATCACCCAAATTGCTATCACTATCATCACGATCATTTTCTTTGTCATCATCATCGTCATCACCATCATAACCATTATCATCACAGTCATAACCATTATCATCACAGTCATAACTATTATCATCACAGTCATAACTATTATCATTGCTGTTATTGCTATCTTAACCATCATCATATCATGATCAACACAGGTTGTACTAGCTTACATTTAGTCTTCCAACCATCAGACAGACAGTGGAACCGCCAGACAGACAGACATTGGAACTGAGGAACCACCAGACAGACAGACATTGGAACTGAGGAACCACCAGACAGACAGACATTGGAACTGAGGAACCACCAGACAGACAGACAGACGGACAGACGGACAGACGGACACGCAGACAGACATTGGAACTGAGGAACCGCCAGACAGACAGACATTGGAACTGAGGAACCGCCAGACAGACATTGCAACTGATGAACCGCCAGACAGATAGACAGACAGACATTGGAACTGATGAACCACCACCAGACAGACGACAGACAGACAGACATTGGACCTGAGGAACCACCAGACAGACATTGGAACGGAGGATGCAATGAGAATCCAGGAGACTATCCATGGAAGGGAAAGGGAAAGGGGYATACCTAGTCAGTTGTACAACTGAATGCATTCAACTGAAATCTGTCTTCRGCATTTAACKRAACCCCTCTYAATCAGAGAGMTGCGGGAGGCTGCCTTAAATCGACATCCACGTCATCGGCGCCCGGGAAACAGTAGGTTAACTGCCTTGCTCATAGGCAYAACGACAGATTTTTACCTRGTCAGCTRGGGGATTCGATATAGCAACCTTTGGGTTACTGGCCCAACGCTCCTACCCGCCAGGCTACCTGCCACGGCTGCACCTACTTCACTGCCCAGTCACTTTTAACGGGGACTGTCGTGGGACTAACGATGATTTAGTGTAAACTACACAATAGTTTCTTAAAAATACGATGACATTGCACTTTGGATGAAATCTTAATCAGCGGCAATAGAGAATGGAGTTAGTGGAACTGTCAGCCGGGAGGCACAGAACTTTCAGAGATGGAGTGACGCGATGTGCAACCCCAGGAATAATATAGGTGACTACATAGCTGTGGTGGTGACATACCGACATACAAGACCCCGTTGACGTTCAGCTGTCTCATCTTCCCAGGTGACCTGCCAGTCTGGGCCCCATAGTCATCCACTGTCAGCTTCCCAGTCTGGCCATCCCTGAAGAACACACAACAACAGGAAGGACGCGCAACAGAATGACACACAACGAGAGAGAGGGGGGGGGAGATGAATGGATGAGAGGTTCCAGATAGGAAGAGTGTAATTACTTCTTTCATCTTTCTAATCCCCCCTGACACTCATATAATGGATGTTAGCTCAATAAAATGGAGCTAAGCAGGTCATGAGAGAATCAATCCACTTGGACCCCAAATCTGGATGTATTCTACATAGAGGAAGGGCTGTACATTGATGGGGTCTTGGTGTACAATACATGTACATTTACTGTCATTCCTGTCATTTACTGTCATTTCTCAGGTCTTTTTTGTGGCCCATGATGCCGCTGTACACTGGCCTAGAGACTACATTGAGATACGCACATACATCAAGGCAGAGAAACACACACACACACACACATACATACACACACAGTTTTATGTCTATTTCCCAGACTTGTCTAAAGAAGTCCAATTGAAGCAATGAGACAGACCTCCAAATTCTTCCCAAATGTCTTAGACACTGCCTGATTCCATATGCACAAAATGTTTCAACGGAATACAAGATCAAATGGGAGATTAATCTACAATGTCATACAAGTTTGCCACCTGCAATAAGACACATTATGTTGCATTCCCAGAAACCCTAGTAGAATGTAATGCATTTTTTCTTATTTTAATTTCCAAGTGAGAAGGCATTGAAAAGCACCTGACAGCCTTTACTCTGTGCCACCTCCCATCGCTGAATGTTCCGTTGACGATCACATTGGCCACACCACTGCCCAGGTTATAGCTACAGACACAGGAAGACAACATTGGAATTAACTACTGCTACAATAATCCCACAGCCAAGAATGAAACAATGCACATACGACAAGGCTCAACTCAAAGGGTTGGTTTCCCAGATACCGATTATGCCTAGTCCTGGACCAACAAAATGGTGTACGGAGTCTACTTTTTAGTCTAAGAGTAGTTTTAAGGCTTAAACTGGGATTCATCCTTTTCAGGGCTATGTACCTTTTAAAGGCAATGTTCCCGCATTTGTGGAGAACGCATTCACGGTAAATGCTGCATATGTTAATCTCAATCGGAAATTACCTTTAAATGCAAATTGCGCTATATTGCGGATCTAACACGAATCGCAATCAATCCTGGCCTTAATCTGTATCCAGGAAACTGTCCCAAAGATACGGAAAGAAAAGGCTGGGCAATGTTTTTACCAGCCTGGTCCCAGACCTGTTTGTGCTGTCTTACCACAGCATGACCAGAGGAGTTTTTCATTCTGCAGGAAGCATTAGGGAAAGGGAAGGTGTGGACTCGAGTGATGTGTGACGTCAGGGGTTCACCATTAGGGAAAGGGAAGGTGTGGACTCGAGTGATGTGTGAC
>NW_019950565.1:0-7947 GCF_002910315.2 Salvelinus sp. IW2-2015 | reverse complement strand
TCTGAGAGGAGTCCCCATATGGCGCCCTATTCTCTATATAGTGCACTACTTTTGACGCATGGCCTAATAGGACTCAGGGCAGAAGTAGTTGCACTATATAGGGACTAGGGGCGCCAGTGGGACGTTCGCGTACAAAGTCTGTAAACAGACGGTCATTAGTTGTTTAACAGTGTGACGGTATAAACCACTACATCCCAGCCATACTGTAGGAGAATAGAACGGCTGTCCATTAGTGTGGTTTAACAGTGTGACGTATAACGCACTACCATCTAGCGCATACTGTATGGAGATAGAAGGCCGTGTCCATTAGTTGCGTTTAACAGTGTGACGTATAACAACTACCATCAGCCATCTGTATTGGAGAATAGAAGGCTGTATTAGTTCGTTTAACATGTGACGTATAACCACTACCATCCAGCACCATACTGTATGGAAGAATAGAAGGCCTGTGCATAGTTGGTTTAACAAGTGGCTGACGTATAACCACTACCACCAGCCATGACTGTATGGGAGATAGAAGGCTGTCATTGTTTGGTTTAACAGTGTGACGGTATAGCCACTTACCATCCAGCCAATACTTATGGAGAATAGAAGGCTGTCATTAGTTGGTTAACCAGTGTGACGTTATTTAACCACACATCCAGCCATACTGTATGGAGAATAAAGGCTGTCATTAGTTGGTTTAACAGTGCTGACGTATAACCACTACCACGCCAGCCATGAACTGTATGGAGAATAGAAAGGCTGTTCATTAGTTGGTTTTTAACAGAGTGTGACGTATACCACTACCATCTCAGCCATACTGTATGGGAAATAACGAAGGCTGTCATTAGTTGGTTTAACAGTGTGACGTATAACCACTACGCATCAGCCATACTGTATGGAGAATAGAAGGCTGTCATTAGTTGGATTACACAGTGTGACGTATCCATACACCAGCCATACTGTATGGAAGAATAGAAGGCTGCTCCATTAGTTGGTTTACAGGGTGACGTATAGCCACTACCATCCAGCCCGTAATACAGGGTCAGTGTATGAGTATCACTAAGATACGTGAGATAAGGCTGTCATTAGTTGCGTTTAACCATGTGTGACGTATAACCACTACCACCAGCCATACTGTATGGAGAATAGAAGGCTGGTCCATTAGTTGGTTTAAACAGTGTGACGTAATAGCCACTACCATCCAGCCATACTGTATGGGAATAGAAGGCGGTCATTAGTTGGTTTAACAGTTGTGACGTATAACCACTACACCCAGCCAGTACTGTATGGAGAATAGAAGGCTGTCATTAGTTGGTTTAACAGTGTGACGTATACCACTACCATCCAGCCAGCATTACTGTATGGAGAACTAGAAGGCTGTCATTAAGTTTGGGTTTAACAGTGCTGACGATATACCACTACATCCAGCCATATGTATGGAGAATCAGAAGGCTGCTTAGTGGTTTCCGGTGGTGTAACTTCGCTACTTATGGAACTCGAGCGTTTGTGTTTAACAGTGTGACGGTATAACCACTACCACCAGCCATGACTGGTATTGGAGAATAGAAGGCTGCATTAGTTGGTTTAAAAGTGTGACGTAAGCCACTACCATCAGCCATACTGTATGGAGAATAGAAGGCTGTCATTAGTTGGTTTAACACAGGTGACGTTATCAACCACTCCCATCCACCCATACTATGGAGAATAGAAGGCTGTCATTAGTTGGTTTAACAGTGTGACGTATAACACCTACACCCAGCCATACTGTATGGAGAATGAAGGCTGTTCCATTAGTTTGGTTTAACAGCTGTGCGTATAGCCACTACCATCCAAAGCCATACTGTATGGAGAATAGAAGGGCTGTCATTAGTTGGTTTAACAGTTGTGAACGTATAACCATACCATCCAGCCATACTGTATGGAAGAATAGAAGGCTGTTCATTCAGTTGGTTTAAACAGTGTGACGTATAGCGCCACTACCATCCAGCCATACTGTAATGCAGAAATAGAAGGCTGTCATAGTTGGTTAAACAGGTGGTTGACGTATAACCACTACCATCCAGGCCATACTGATTGGAGAATAGAAGGCTGTCATATTATTGTTTAACAGTTGTGAACGTATAACCATACATCCAGCCATACTGGTAATGGAGAATAGAAGGCTGTTCATTAGTTGGTTTAACAGTGTGACGTATAACCACTACCACTCCAGGCCATACTGTATGGAGAATAGAAGGCTGTCATTAGTTTGTTTACAGTTGACGTTATAACCACTACCATCCAGCCATACTGTAATGGACGAATAGAAGGCTGTCTTTAGTTTGGTTAACAGTGTGACTATAACCACTACCATCCAGCCATTACTGTAATGGAGAATAGAGGCTGTACATTAATTGTTAACGTGTTTGACGTATAGCCACTACATCCAGCCATACTGGTATGGAGAAATTAGGAAGACTGTCATTAGTTGGTTTAACAGTGTGACGTATAACCACTACCATCCAGCCAACTGTATGGAAGAATAGAAGGGCTGTCATTAGTTGGTTTAACAGTGTGACGTTATAGCCACTACCATCCAGCCATACTGTTACTGGAGAATAGAGGCTGTCATTAGTTGGTTTAAAGTGTGACGTATAACCACTACCACCAGCCATACTGTATGCGACGAATAGAAGGCTGTCATTAGTTGGGTTTAACAGTGTGACGTATAGCCACTAGCATCCAGCCATACTGTATGGGAATAGAAAGGCTGTCATTTAAGTTGGTTTAAGCAGTGTGACGATAACCACTACCATCCAGCCATACTGTATGGAGAATAGAAAGGCTGAGCATTATTGGTTTTAATTCTTAGCTCATCCACATCTGTATTGGATAGAGGTGTCATTATCGTTAACAGTGTGAACGTATGAGTCCAGACAATACCATCAGCCACACATACTGTATCCGAGGAAGAATAGAAGGCGTTAGCATGTAGGTTGGTTTAACGTGTGACGTGATAACCCCTACACATCCCAGGCCATACGTGTATGGAGAATAGAAGCTGTCATTAGCTTGTTTAACCAGTGTTTGACGCGTATATAATACTGCACTACCAGTCTGGCCATACTGTTATGGAAGCCAATAGAAGCTGTAATAGTTGGTTTACAACAGATTGTGACGTATAAGCCACTACATTCAGCCATACTGTATGAGAGATAGAAGGCTGTCTTACTTTGGGTTAACAGTCGTGACGTATACCACTGACCAGCCACCGATACCGTATGGAGAATAGAAGGCTGTCATTAGTTGCGTTTAAACAAGTGTCGACTTTAACCACTACCACCCGTGGAAGAATGTCATAGTTTTTACATGACACACAATGCATCCACCTAGATGGAGAATAGAAGGCTTGTCATTCAGTTGGTTGTAAAACAGTGTGACGTATAAACTACCATCCAGCCATACGTATGGAGAATAGAAGGCTGTCATTAGTTGGTTTAAAACAGTGGACGTATAACACTACCCATCCAGCCATACTGTATGGAGGATAATAAGAAGAGCGGTCATTATTGGTGTTAACAGTGGTGACGGGTAAGTTAACGCACTACCCATCCAGCATACTGGTATGAGGAGAATAGAAGGCTGTCATTAGTTGGTTAAGCGAGTGTCACGTATAACATGACATCACTACGCTGATCCAAAGTGCTATCATATTTAACAGTGTGACGTACCATACATCCAAGACCATCTTGAATGAACGCATTATTGGTTACAGTGTACGTATAGCACTAGAGCGCAATCAGCATACTTGATGGAAATAGCAGGCTGTTACTGTGTCTCCTAATTATATACACCACTATCCATCCGCCAGAACTGCTATGTGAGAATTAGAAGGCTGTCATATGTTGGTTATTAAGAAGTGTGACGATACCACACTACCATCCGCCATACTGCTATGGAGTGAATAGAGAAGCGATGGTCATTACGGTTGATTACCTAAGAGTGTGTATTCGCTATATAACCCGTACTGACGCGATCGTGCCAGTACTGTGGAATGGAGAAATAGAAGGCTGTCACTTGGTTGGTTTAACATGTGTGACGTTACTAATCACTACCATCCAGCCTACTGTATTGGAGAAATAGAAAGGCTGTCATTAGTTGGTTAACAGTGTGACGTATAACACTACCCATACAGCCATACTGTATTGGAGACATAAGAAAGCTGTCATTAGGTTGGTTTAACAGTGTGACGATACTAACCACTACCATCCACTCATACTGGTATGAGATCATCAGAGTAGGACTGTCATTAGTTGGTTTAACAGTGGTGACGTATGGAACACTACCATCCTAGCCATACATGTATGGAGAATAGAAGACTGTCATTTAGTTCGTTCACTCTATCAGTCCTATTATGGGCACATGATGTGACGGTGTTTATAACTACAACTACCATCTCAAGCCCATACTGTATACAACCCCTCCTCAGTGTGGAATTAAGTAAGTGGTTACCAGGAATATAGGGTCATACAAGCTCCATTAGCCATCCTGTATGGAGATAGGTGTCATAGGTTTAAACAGTGTGAACGATAACCACTACCATCCATCCATACTGTATGGAGAAAGAGCATTAGTTTGACAGTGCGTTCCACCATCAGCTACGAGTAATGTGTGTGTTGGTTTAACAGTGTGACGTATAAACCACTACCATTCAGCCACTGGGAATGAAGCGGTCTATTTAACTGGAACCAACTTAGCAGACTGTAGAGAATGAAGGCGGTCATTAGTTGGTTTAACAGTGTGACGTATAACCACTTAACATCTAAGCATACTGTATGGAGAATAGAAGGCGTCATTAGTTGGTTTAACACGTGTGACGTATAACCATTACCATCTAGCCATACTGTATGGAAATAGAAGGCCTGCTCATTAGTGTTTACAGTTGTGACGTATAGACCTACTACAAGCTATCAGCCATACTGTATGGAGAATAGAAGGCTGTCCATTAGTTGGTTTAATACAGTGTGACGTATAGCCACTACCACTAGCGTATGGAATGCTGTCATATGTTCAGGGACATAGACTACAAGCGTATGGAGAATAGAGGCGGTCATTCAAACTTTACAAGTTGGCCCAATGCAATCGGGACAGGTAGCGTTCCGAACAGACAAACCCAGATTTTGGTCCCACCGGACTGCAGATGGTGAAGCGTGAGTCATCACTCCAGAGGAACGCGTTTCCACTGCTCCAGAGTCCAAATGGCGGGTGAGCTTTATACCACTCACAGCCAACGCTTGCATTTACGCAATGGTGATCTTAGCTTGTGTGCGGCTGCTCAGCCCATGGAAACCCTTTCATTGAAGCTCCCGACTAAGCAGTTTATTGTGCTGTATTAAAAGTATTGTATAATATACTATTATACAAAAAGCTTAGACTGGCTGTCTTTGCGCAATTGTTTATTTTTGTTTCTGCTCATTAGGATTATTTACGTTAGCCAGCCTCCATAATTAGTTAGCAACCTCTCCTCCAGGGAGGGAGGAGGGAGGGAGAGGAGGGAGGCAGAGAGGGAGGCAGGGAGGGGAGGGAGGGAGGGGTAGGGGAAGAGAGGAGGGGAGGCAGAGAGGGAGGTTGTAGCGGAGAGAGAGGGAGCAGAGAGGGAGGGAGGGAGCAGAGAGGCAGGGAGGGAGAGAGGGGAGAGAGGAGAGAGAGGAGGGAAGGCAGAGAGGGGAGGGAGGCAGAGAGGGAGGGAGGCAGAGAGGAGGAGCAGGAGGAGGGGAGGTCAGGAGGGTGAGGCGAAGAGCGGGAGGGGAGGAGGTAGGGAGGAGGCAGAGCAGGAGGGGATAGTGAGGTAGGGAGGAAGGCAGAGCGGGAGGGGAAGAGGTAGGGAGGCAAGAGAGGCAGGGAGGGGAAGGGAGGAAGAAGGAGGGAAAGGAGGACTTGAAGAGGCAAATCAGGTGAAGCTCCTCTTGAACACAGACATCATGGGACCAAATGACGTCTCATAAACGTCCTGACTGACTGAAGAGGCGCCTTTATCCCAGTAACGTTTAGTTACACGTGGACCCCAGAGCGAATCCAAACCACGGACCCTGCCTTGCTAAGCCTTCATCCATATCGTTTAGTACACGTGACCCCAGAGGACAAAAACCCACGACCCTGGCCTGCCGTACGTCTTATCCATAATGTTTAGTTACACTTGACCCAGACGGAACCAAAACCCACGGACCTGCTGGTGCTGTATGTCTTTAACCATAACGTTTAGTACACGTGACCCCCAGACGGAACAAACCCACGACCCTGGCTTGCTAACGCCTTATCCTAAGTTTAGTACACGTGACCCAGACGGACCAAACCCACGACCCTGGCTTGCAACTGTCTTTATCCATAACGTTTAGTACACGTGACCCAGAGGAACCAAACCCACGACCCTGGTCTTGATGTCTTTATCATAATGTTAGTACACGTGACCCAGACGGAACAAACCACGACCCTGGTCTTGATGTCTTTAACCATAACGTTTAGTACACGTGACCCCAGACGGAACCAAACCCACGACCCTGGCCTTGCTAACGCCTTTATCCATAATGTTTAGTACACGTGACCCAGACGGAACCAAACCCACGACCCTGGCCTTTGCCAACGTCTTTATCCATAACGTTTAGTACACGTGACCCCAGAGGGAACCCAAACCCACGACCCTGGTCTTGCTAACGTCTTTATCCATAAAACGTTTAGTACACGTGACCCCAGACAGAACCAAACCCACGACCCTGGTCTTGATGTCTTTAACCATAACGTTTAGTACACGTGACCCAGACGGAACCAAACCCACGACCCTGGTCTTGATGTCTTTAACCATAACGTTTAGTACACGTGACCCCAGACGGAACCAAACCCACGACCCTGGTCTTGATGTCTTTATCCATAATGTTTAGTACACGTGACCCCAGACGGAACCCAAAAAATCTTTTAAAACCTTTACTAATGACATGCCGCTGGCCTTAGGTAAAGCCAGTGTGTCTACGCATGCAGATGACTCCACACTACACACGCCAGCTACTACAGCGACTGAAATGACTGCAACACTTAACAAAGAGCTGCAGTTAGTTTCAGAATGGGAGGCAAGGAATAAGTTCGTCCTAAATACAGTATTTCAAAAACTAAAAGCCTTGTATTTGGGAACAAATCATTCACTTAACCCTAAACATCAACTAAATCTGGTAATAAATCATGTGGAAATTGAGCAAGTTGAGTTGACTAAACTGTATGGAGTAACCCGGAGTGTAAACTGTCATGGTCAAAACATGTTGATACAACAGTAACTAGATGGGGAGACATCTGTCCATAATAAAAGCTCTGCCTTTTTAAACAGCACTATCAACAAGGCAGGTCTTACAGGCTCTAGTTTTGTCACACCTGGACTACTGTTCAGTCGTGTGGTCAGCTGCTACAAAGTGGGACCTCGGAAAATTACAATTGGCACAGAACTACATAGAGCCATGACTACATGGAACTATATTCCACATCAGGTAACTGATGCMAGCAGGAGAATCATTTAGAAAACAGATTAAAATACACGTTATGGAACAGCGGGGACTGTGAAGGGACACACACACACACACATACAGACACACATACACATGATAAGACACGCACATACACGTGTATTTTGTGTTGTAGATATCTGATAGTAGAGTAGTGGCCAGAGGGAACACACTTAATGTGTTGTGAAAAGTCTTATGAAACGTAATGTCATGTATTCTTTTAAACTGTATAGAACAGCCTTAATGTTGCTGGACCCCAGGAAAAGTAGCTGCTGCCTTGGCAGGAACTAATGGTGATCCATAATAAACCCCAGGAAGAGTAGCTGCTGCCTTGGCAGGAACTAATGGGGATCCATAATAAACCCCAGGAAGAGTTTTTTATTTTATTTATTTAACCTTTATTTAACCAGGTAGGCAAATTGAGAACACGTTCTCATTT
>NW_019950564.1:0-7948 GCF_002910315.2 Salvelinus sp. IW2-2015 | reverse complement strand
AAAGTAAAGATACCTTAATAATAGAAAATGACTCAAGTAAAAGTGAGTCACCCAGTAAAATACTACTTGAGTAAAAGTCTAAAAGTATTTGGTTTTAAATATACTTAAGTATCAAAAGTAAATGTAATTACTAAAATGTACTTAAGAATCAAAAATAAAAGTAAAAGTATAAATCATTTCAAATTTCTTATATTAAGCAAAACAGATGGTACCATTTTATTTTTTTATTTACTGATAGCCAGGGCACACTCCAACACTCAACAGACATCATTTACAAACGAAGCATTTGCATTTAGTGAGTCTGCCAGATCAGAGGTAGTACCAGGATGACCAGGGATGTTTTCTTGATAAGTGTTTGAATTGGATAATTTTTCTTGTCCTGCCAAGCATTCAAAATGTAACGAGTACTTTTGGGTGTCAGGGAAAATGTGTGGATTAAAAAGTTAATTATTTGCATTAGGAATGTAATACAGTAAAAGTTGTCAAAAATATAAATAGTAAAGTACAGATACCCCAAAAAACGACTTTAGTACTTTCAAGTATTTTTACTTAAGTACTTTAGACCACTGCCTATTAGGACACAAGTATGGGTATTCTGACATGACCACTAACTACATCAAGCTTGTGACTACAAACTTCTTGGATGCATAGACCCTTTTCCAGTACACGACACACTGACGTCATGCACAGATGCGCGCTACTCTTGGCGGCAGTAAGAAAGCCATTGCCATCTGCCCAGTCAACATACCCTAGATCTACGTTTTTATTACTTCTAAACAAAATAACTTTTGGGGTTTCTCATACGCTTACAATTATGTTTTGATTCTTGCTTGAACAGTCGTTAAGATTATATTTGGGTTGGTATCTTTGCAAAATAACAAATTTAGGATGCAGCAGTTGTTAGCTAGAATGCTAACGCTGGTTGATATAGGCTGTAGCAAAAGCTAGCCGAAATATCAATTTTACTGGTTGAAGTATAATGCAGTTGATTTGCGATGATGACACAAACATTATATTAAGCAGAACATTCATACGAGCCTTAAAATCCAATCATAATCCAAAAGTAGTGTGAAAGGCACTCATAAACTACATGTAAATAGGCTTTTTTTTTTGCTGGTGTTCTATAAGAACTCCCCCTTGTTCTGCCACCAACTTGCACAGCTTGCGCACAGTGCCCTCATGCGGCAATATTTGTAAACACAGAAAGGGGTCTATTTACAGCTTGTTTTGGTTGTGTTTCGGATGATGTTTGTCCAATAGGAAGTGAATGGTGAATAATGTACTGTCATTTGAGACACTTTTATCGTAAGAATAGGTGTTTGTGAACACCTACATGAATAAGAATGCTACCATGATTATAGATCATCATAAATTATTTGTGAATGATGAGTGAGAAAGTTAGAGGGATAAAGATCATACCCCCCCAAAAATGCTCATCTCCCCCATTATTGGTAATGGTGACAGGTTTGCATGCTTTGTTGGAGCCTAACTTTCTCACTCATTATTCATGATTTTTCTTAATCATGGTATTATCAGGAATTATTTAGAAGTGTTCAGAAACATTGTATCTACTCACTTAGAAAATTACTCAAGTCATCATTCAGTTTCTATTGGGCAAAACATAAACAAAACAAACTGCAAATGCATCCGATGAATTTGTAGTCACAATTTTGACGTAGTCAATATGTGCTAGGAATTTGGTACCAAATATTAAACTTTTGACTACTTTGGTAGACTAGAAGCTAAATTTGTCCAAATGCTTGACATCTTCAAATGGGGGGAGGAACTAGATCTATAAAGTGCTTTCATTTCTAAACAGTAAAATACCCTCAAATAAAAAGGGGACATTCTGTCCTGTCATCTCATATGAAACATTATCTCAAATCCAAAATGCTGGAGAATATAGCCACATTTTAAAGGTTGGCATCCCTGTCCAAATACAGACGTGGGAGAGTGTATTCTCGCATTCATATTCCTGCCATCTTTCCACATAAGTTAAAGAGTACACTGACACAAGGAAACACTTTGCTGAAACATTACGCTGTAAGGAAATATGTTTATTGAAGTAACCAGCATATCCAAGAGGATCCATCACAAGATAAAGAACATGTCCTGAGGCATTTCTTTCCGGACCCCCTCCTCTTCTCCTTACAGCATTACTTGTAAGGGGAAAGGGGGAAACCTAGTCAGTTGTACACCTGAATGCATTCAACTGAAATGTGTCTTCCGCATTTAACCCAACCCCATTGTACAATGTTGGTCCAAAAGAAGCATTAAACATTAAACTGAAATTCAAACCATGAGATGAAGCACATCAATTTCAGAGATTGCCAGTGGTCGTTAAAAACAATACTAAGAACTTTTGTAATTTGACTACACAAGCTAAATGCATTAAAATAAAAATAGGCCTACATTGGATGTAATTTAGGTCAGAAAAATTCTGACTTGAGAAATTAAATATTGGAATGTGAACAGTCCACAGTTAAAAAAAATAGGAATGATAGATTTATTTCATGAAAACACCATAGATATTAAAGCTCTAAATAAGAGGAAATTCTTAAACTGAGGTATCCATAAACAGAGTAGGGTTGTTCCATGAAATGAGTTGCTTTTGCATCCTTTGATATTTTAAGTAGAAATTGTGCACCAATATTGGATTTGAAAAACCTGTTATATTAAATGAAGTAGACCACATGGAAAATTCAAAATCGGATTTTTTTTTATATGAATAAATGTCCCTCTGTGCACTGACTTCTCAGAAGATTTTAATCCACTTCACCCCAAAATTGTAAAACCCTAGTTATTCTGTTGCTTTGACAGTCATTTCTGAAGATAATTCTTTATTTCATGAGATTAGTGAATCATTATCGTAAACATATTTTTATTTATTTTAAAAAAGTCACTAATTTTAAGGTCAACCCTGTTACGTGAACTGAACTTGTCTTAATATCGTGAAACTATTCCTTTTTAAATATTTTTTTCAAAAATAAACTAATAGTCAAATCATAGTGTAAACGCAGGTGAGCTGGTTCTACTCTTTTTGGCCATTTTCTGGTGTTTTGTGGTGGAAAACTGAGTGGGTCGAGCTTTAACTCGTCACCCCTGCTACTCATTGCTACAGGCTAATAATGTTTAATTTAATAAAATGTTTTGAACCTTGCATTCAATTGCCCCTCCCTGTTGCAAGCAACAAGCTTCCATTCCCCCTGTCACAAGGGGATTTATGGCTGATTTAAGATGAAATCATTAACCCTGTTACGGTCAACACTTACTTTATTTGGCAGTTATAGTATATATTTTTATTTAACCTCTTGAGATGGGAAAACATGTTTTATTAAGTTGAAAATGTGCTCATCATTATAGAATGTTAAAATATATATATTTTTTTTAACCAAGTTACACTACCTAAAAAGGACTCATTTCGTAGAACAACCCAGTGGCATTTAACAATAAAATCACTCAGGAAAAAACACTTTCCATGAATTAGGAGGAGAAACAGGTGGCAAAGAAATCTACATTCGTCCTAAAAAGGCTGGTTCATTTAGTTTTATAGTTTGTTTCTAAAGAGCATTAAGATGCAATGCAAAACGGACAACAAAGCAATTTGCTCTGAGCAATACATGATATGAAAATACAACATAAAGAAGGAAGACATGGCTATAGTGAGTTAAAGCACAGGGATATGAACAATACAACTCCCTTTAAGGCACCTTCAGCATAAGATACTAGTCTTTCTGTATCATATGCACTTTCTCTTAAGAAACACCTTTGACCTGGTAAAAACTAAAACATGTTAGTTAAAACATTTCCATTTGCCTTAATCATTTTCATTTAAAAAACTGTCATTATCTTTTACTGAGCACTGATTTAACAGTAAAGCTTCCAGTTTCTTGAAATGAATTAAAGTGCTGCAAACTAGGCTATTTATTCACTGAAAAACTGCTTGGCCTAAAACAATACTAGGCTATTCTTTGTGTATTTTGAATTGAGACATAATAAATTGAAGTACAGTGTCTGTTAAAAATGTAGCATTTCAAATCTGAATACTAGGTGGCTATTTCAAAGGTCACATTTTTTCTGTCCATCAATTGGCGCTTATAAGATTGATTCAATGAAACGGATTCCTGTAGTAACTGTTTACTAACTGCATGTCTATGACTGAGGATCCAAAGGAGCAATTTGGTCCCAAAAACATTTCAACAGAGACTCTTCAAATATCCAGTTGTTATTCTGAAATACTTAGCTTTGGTTAAACCTCCCTTCTGAATGATAATTTGCAGAACAATGCATAGAGGAAGTAAACTGTACATAGTTCACAACCAATGAGGAACCATTTTATCCTCTGATTGATTGACGTAAGACGCCCCATAGCACTCTTATAGGCCGATTTCATCATCAAACTCATCTTCAAATGTGTAGCCCCGTCCATTGTCTCCCCCTTCCTCCTCCTCCTCCTCCTCCTCCTCCTCCTCGGAATCAGTCTCTGAGTGACAGTTGTCAACCCTCCTCCTGTCCAATGGGGTGACACCCTCATACTCTGAGCTATGTGAGGAGGCGGGACTGGAAGGTGAATCCGCCTTGTGATTGATGGGCTGTACCTCTATTCCCGCGATTGGCACGCTGATGACGTTGTTCCCTCTCTCTCGATCTTCCTCAGTGGGACTCACATACTCTTCCTCAACATCTAACTCCTGACCTTCCTCCTCCGACGCTTGGCGAATGATCTCCTCTCGTTTGTCGCTGAATCTCACCTTCGGCCTCTGGCCTTTGGCCTTGATCCCTCCAGTCCCCTCTATTATCCTTCCATCTCCCACCTCATCTCCCTCGATCCCTAAAAGCTTCTTCTCATTCAGCTCGTTCCTTATGCTGACAGACTGATCCTCCGCCGCCATTTTAAAATTCTCCACTTCAATGACAAGACTTTTGCTTGGACTGAAGACGTCTTCCTCATTAGCGCGAGTCCTAGTCCAGTCTGAGTCCAGCCCCAGTCCATCCATCACCCCCAGCACATCACCCATGATGGATGGGCCCAGGTCGAAATCCATATCGAGTGTGAAAGACGACACCGACTCGGAATGCTGAAGCTCACTGTTCAGTGGGCTTCCGAAGCCATCCGTGACATCATCAGTGTGGTTAAGTGGCGTCTCGGAATCAACGGGCGSCATTGAGTCGTTTGTTGCCGTGGCACCCGGAGACCCAGGGTCAGGGCTGGGGCCGACAGTAGCCAGGAAGGAGGTGTCACCGAAAGCATCTCCGCCCCTCCCGATGTGCATGGTGTGGCGGAAGTCCCCCAGCGGAGCTGAGATCATGGTGGGGTCCAGGCGAGGTGCCTTGTGGGACGACTTGTGGAGTGGCATGACAGCTGAGAGAGGGAGAAAGAATTATGGAGAAAGGAGGCAAGAGAGAGAGAGAGAAAATGGGGTACAGAGGGAGAGAAAAAGTGGTGTAGCGAAGAGAGCATGGGAAAAAATGAAAGAGTGACAGAAATATAGACAGAGGCCAGAGACGGGGAGAAAAGAAAACCAGTGGGGTGAGAAAACACATCAAGCAGAAACATGATCTTCTATGCATCAGAAAACACACTGGCAGACTAAATGAAACTACTAACGACCTACCTTGATGTTCTTACTTTGACGTGATCTATTTATGCGGAAACTGAGCCAAGTTCAGTCAGTGAGACAAATATCAACTCAATAAACCTATTTAGAAGACACAACAGAAATAAAATACCTTCACAAAAAGGGTTTTTGCCAGTATATAAACCTACAGTGAACAGATTAGTCCATTCTAGACTGTCAACATAGATAACAGAGAGTAAGTGAATATGAGGGGCCCAGAGCCAAGCTGTCACTGAGGGGCCATTTCCCTTGATTAGTGTCACTGTACAGGGCAGACTTCTATGGTCTTATATACAGTGACCTGTCATGACAGGCCTACCTAAAAACATCACTGTTGTGCAAGAGTGTGAGAAACCAACTAGTCGTTTGGCATTGATATTTATGCCAAGGCCATGCTGTGACTTGCAAGTGAAACATACTTCTGCCTGGATTCCTTCCCTCGGGGTAGGATACTTTAAAGCCATAGACAAACACTATCTAGGGCAATACTAAAAGCAATTACAATGATTCCCTATTGCATTGAATTTAAAACTATATTGAAAATGGGCTCAAACCGGTGTTACTGAGCTTTTAAAGACAATGAGGTAGCCTACATTTAAAAAGCAGTCTGACATTACTGTCATTTGTTTACTATTTACTAATAACTTTCATCAGAGGATTAAACAGTAAGCGGTTGAAAGTTCATTAGACCCTATGTGAGTCCCCTTGTCCTTGCAAGTGATATGCCTCATCAAAACAAAATCAACAACTCCTCATAAAACTGATCGCTTTTATGCGGCAAGGCAGGCTACATTATGTCAAACTTACTGCCAGCCATAGCTCGGGACCCCATTTCAACAAATAGCGAATGTCTGCGAATTGAACTCAAAAACGTATCATATAGATTGCCTAGCAATAGTAGTCTATGGAAGGCCATAATGAGTGGTGTCAATGCGGAGGAAAAGTGCAAAACTTGCGCTCCGCCGATCAAGTTTCTGAGTGGAGTGTTTTCAAAACAGAAAAAGTATGGGGAACTTACTTTGATTACGCTCGTGTTTCGCTTCCTCCCGCCTCACTATCCCTATTTTCATCGGTCTTTTCTTCTGGCTTCTTCTCTTCTGGCTTCTTCTCGCTCTTTCCCAGCGTCGTTCGTCCCTTTCTAATATTTCTTTTTCTAAGGGATTGGCAAGGAAGTGACGCGGTATTTTATTAGGGAGTGTTTTACGGAGGGAGAATGACGGGGTCTAGGGTCCACATCAAGTGCACACAAATCAAACAATCAATAACTAATGTTTTTGATACAAGGTTTTTGTTACAAGTATGTAGCATAAAGGGCTCCCGAGTGGCGCAGCGGTCTAAGGCACTGCATCTCAGTGCAAGAGGCGTCACTACAGTAACCTGGTTCACTACAGTAACCTGGTTCGAATCCAGGCTGTATCACATCCGGCCGTGATTGGGAGTCCCATAGGGTGGCGCACAATTGGCCCAGCGTCGTCCGGGGCAGGCCGTCATTGTAAATAAGAATTTGTTCTTAACTGACTTGCCTAGTTAAATAAATAAAATACAAATAATTAGGCTACATTAATGAGAGATCTTCTCTCTGTCTCTCCCTCAGCCAGCCAGTCAGGTTGGTGTCATTCCTGTACATTACTATGGGCGTAAGAAATTGGCTACAATTCCTCCCTTTTTGGGAATGCTGTCAGGCAAGTCAGTCGCTCTCTAGGACATGCTTTGTCCACTGCCTGTGGGGTCTAACACTCAGTTCCTCTTGCTAATTTGGATCAGTCCTTCTTGAAAGGGGACTTTGAGGAAATCCTGGATCTAGGTAATCAGAATTCTGCCCGCTGCTGTAGGAAGACCCGTTTGCTGTGGGACAGGAGAAACTATCTCTCATCTTCCTCCCCATTCAGCCCCATATCACTCATACTTCAGGGAATCACACAATGATGAGGCATATCATCACCCAAGGTTTACATAGCTGTGGGAGGATGTGTCCAAAGGTTCAATTGAATGGCACACCGTGGGAATTGAATTTAATCATGGAAAAGTCAAGTGTCTTCTACTACCCATCAAGTCCCAAATACAACCCCTGGATGAACCAGTAGACTAACAGGAACCAGTGGAGGTGCTTGTGGTCACACTGATGAGTGCCTATGGGAATGTTTTTATTTTTTTATTTAACATTTATTTAACTTTATTTAAATATTGATATAAGATATTGCATCTGAGTCCTTGCTCTCTATCTCTGTCTCTCTGTGTCACACACACATTATACAATAGTAAGATATCCTCCTTTGCTTACCATTTGTGTGTGTGTGTGTGTGTGTGTGTGTGTGTGTGTGTGTGTGTGT
>NW_019950563.1:0-7951 GCF_002910315.2 Salvelinus sp. IW2-2015 | reverse complement strand
CCTCACCGCTGGTGGCAAGCTGTGGCCAGTGTGTTTGTCATTACGCTCACCGCTGGTTGGAAGCTGCTGGCCAGTGTGTTGTCATTACCTCACCGCTCGGTGGCAAAGCTTGTTGGCCAGTGTGTTTGTACATTACCTCACCGCTGGGTTGGCAAGCTTTGGCCAGTGTGTTGTCATACCTCACCGCTGGGTGGCAAGCTGTGGCAGTGTGTGTCATTACCTCACCGCTTGGTGGCAAGCTTGTGGCCAGTGTGTTTGTCATTACCTCACCGCTGGTGGCAAGCTGTTAGGCCAGTTGTGTTGTCATTACCTCACCGCTGCGTGGCAAAGCTGTGCCAGGTGTGTTGTCATTACCTCACCGCTGGTGGCAAGCTGTGGCCAGTGTGTTTGTCATTACCTCACCGCTGGTGGCAAAGCTGTGGCCAGGTGTGGTTGTCATTACCTCACCGCTGGTTGGCAGCTGTGGCAGTGTGTTGTCATTACCTCACCGCTGGTGGCAAGCTGTGGCCAGTGTGTTGTCATTGTACCTCACGCTTGGTGGCAAGCTGTGGCCAGGTGTGTTGTCCATTTACCTCCACGCTGGTGGCAAGCTGTGGCCAAGTGTGTTATCATATACCTCACCGCTGGTGGCAAGCTCGTGGCCAGTGTGTGTCATTACCTCACCGCTGCGTGTGAAAGCAAGCTGTGGCCAGTGGATGTTGCTCATACCTCACCGCTGGGTGGCAAGCTGTGGCAGTGTTGTTGTCATTACCTACACCGCTGGTGGCAAGCTTCGTCCAGTGTGTTTGTCATTACCTCACCCTGGTGGCAAGCTTGTGGCCAGTGTGTTGTCATTACCTCACCGCTGTGGGCAAGCTGGTGGCCAGTGTGTGCGTTATTACCTCACGCTGGTGCAAGCTGTGGCCAGTGTGTTGTCATACCTCACCGCTGGTGGCAAGCTGTGGCCAGTGTGTTGTCATTACCTCCACCGCTGGTGCAAAGCTAGTGGCCAGTGTGTGTCATTCCTCACGCGCTGGTGGCAAGCTTGTGGCCAGGTGTAGTTGTTCATTACCTCACCCCTGGTGGCAAGCTGTGGCCAGTGTGTGTCATTACCTCACCGCTGGTGGCAAAGCTGTGGCCAGTGTGTGTCATTACCTCACCGCTGGTGGCAAGCTTGGCCAGTGTGTTGTCATTACCTCACCGGCTGGTTGGAAGCTGTGCAGTGGGTTGTCATGACCTCACGCTGCGTGGCAAGCTGTGGCCAGTGTGTTGGCATTACCTCACCGCGGGGTTGCAAGCTGTGGCCAGGTGTGTTGTCATCTACCTCACCGCTGGTGGCAAAGCTGATGGCAAGTGTGTGTTCATTACACTCACGCTGGTTGGCAAGGGCTGTGGGCAGTGTGTTGTCTTACCTTCACCGCTGGTGGCAAGCTGTGGCCAGTGTGTTGTCATTACCTCACGCTGGTGGCCAAGCTGTGGCCAGTGTGTTTGTCATTAACCTCACCGCTGGTGCAAGGCTGGTGGGCCAGTGTGTTGTCATTTACCTTTCAGCCGCTGTGGCACAGCTGTGGCCAGTGTGTTGTCATTACCTCACCGTGGTGGCAAGCTGTCCAGTGTGGTGTCATTTACCCACGCTGGTTGGCAAGCTGTGGGCCGTGTGTTGTCATTCACCTCACCGCTTGGTTGGCAAAGCCGGGCCCAGTGTGGGGTTCATTACCTCACCGCTTGGTGGAAAGCTTGTATTTCTGGCCAGTGTGTTGTCATTACCTCACCGCTGGTGGCAAGCTGTGGCCAGTGTGTTGTCATTACCTCACGCGCTGGGTGCAAGCTGTGGCCAGAACTGTGTTGTCATTAACCTCACCGCTGGTGGCAAGCTTGTGGCCCAGTGTGTTGTCATTACCTCACCGCTGTGGCAAGCTTGGCCAGTGTGTTGTCATTACCTCACCGCTGGTTTGGCAAGCTGTTGGGCCAGTGTTCGTTGCCGAAGATCATTACATAATGTACACACTGAAAGTACATAACAACTGTTAGTCTTTTTTTGATTTGACCAGGAGGAGCGAAGAGGGAAGAGGAGGAGGAGGAGGAGGACGGGAGGAGGAGGGGGAAGGCAGGAGGAGGAGAGGAGGAGGAGGCAAGGAGAGGAGGAGGAGGAAGGAGGGAGGAGGGCGAGGAGGAGGAGGGGAGGGGAGGAGGGGGAATGAGGAGGGGAGGGAGGGGGAGGAGGGGAGGAGGGAGGAGGGAGGAGGAGGAGGAGAGGAGGGGAGGGGAGGAGGGGAGGAGGAGGAGGAGGAGGAGGGGGAGGGGAGGAGGGGGAGGAGGGGAATTAGGAGGGAGGAAGAGGAAGGAGAAGGAAGGAGAGAGGGGAGGAGGAGGAGCAGGAGGAGGAGGAGAGGAGGAGGAGGAGTGAGGAGAGGAGGGGAGGAAGGGGAGAGAGGAGGGGAGGAGGAGGAGGGGAGGAAGGGGAGGAGGAGGAGGAGGAGAGAGGAGGATGAGGGAGGAGGATGAGGAGAGGAGGAGGAGGAGAAGGAGGAGACGAGGAGGGAGAGGAGGAGGACGAGGAGGAGAGAGGAGAAGAGAAGAGGAGTGAGACGAGAGGAAGGAGAAGAGAGAGGAGGTGAAGAGTAGGGATGAGGAGGGAGAGGAAGAGGAGAAGGAAGGAGGAGAGGAGGTGAAAGAGTCAGCGACGAGGAGGGAAGAGAGAGGACGAGGAGAAAAGGAAGGAGAGGAGGTGAAGAGGAGGACGAGGAGGAGAGAGGAGGACGAGGAGGATTGCAGGAGGAGAGGAGGAGAAGGGGAGGAAAGGAGGAGGACGCAGGAGGGAGATTGAAATGATAATGTCCAACAGAGCTCTCTCTTTCACTTGCCTGCAGGTTGTGGGCGAAATACATGAGTTGAACAAAAAACACAGCATAGGGAGAAGTCCAGAATGGCACCCTATCCCACACGTGCTGTATAGTGCACTACTTTGACCTGGACCCTACTGCCACAAGCAGTACGAGAACAGGGTGCCAAAATTTGTAATCAGATGCAATAAATCCCAATCCCTCTTTCAAATGGCTTGAAAGCGGAGTCAAGCCCATCTTCCCCTTTTTAAAAGAGCAGTGATCGCGCACGGCGTTCGTGGTTAAAACGATACTTCAAGCTCCATCTTGGAAACATTTGGAAAATGACCTTTAAAGGTTTCACAGGCATCCCCCTATTACATGGATTCTACCCGCTGATCGGATTGGAATCGCCAGCCTAAGAGGTTCAATTGATTCTCTAAAAGATGTGAAGTACCATTCCCAGTACCATTCCCAGTACTATTCCAGATCATTCCCAGTATCATTCCCGAGGTATCATTCCAATACCATTCCAACCACCATTCCCAAGTATCCACCCAGGTACCATATCCCAACACCATTCCCAGTACCATTCCCAGTACCCATTCCCAATACCATTTCCCAGTACCATTCCCAAACACCATTCCCAGTACCATTCCCAGTACCATTTCCCTGTACCATTCCATATTTCATTCCCAGTACCATTCCCAGACCATTCCAGTACATTCCCATACCATTCCCAGTACCAGTCCCTGTACCATTCCAGTACCATTCCCAGTATCATTCCCTGTACCATTCCAGTACCGATTCCCAGTATCCATTCCCAGTACCATTCCCAGTACCATTCCAGTATCATTCCCAGTACCATTCCCCAGTATTCATTCCCAGTTACCGATTCCAGTACCATTCCCAGTACCTATTCCCAGTTATCATTTCCCAGTACTATCCAAGGTACTATTCCCTGATACCTATCCCAGTATCATTCCCATACCATTCCCAGGTACCATCCCAGTATCATTCCCTGTACCATTCCAGTACCATTCCCAGATCATTCCCAGTTACCATTCCCAGATCATTCCCAGTACCATTTCCCTTACCATCCCAGTATTTCATTCCCAGTATCATTCCATTATCATTCCCAGGTATCATTCCCAGTACCATTCCCAGTACCATTCCCAGTACCATTCCCAGTACCATTCCCAGTACCATTCCCAGTACCATTCCCAGTATCATTCCCAGTATCATTCCCAGTATCATTCCCAGTACCATTCCCAGTACTATTCCCAGTACCATTCCCTGTATCATTCCCACGCCGCCCACAAGTCTCCTGTGAAAGACGCCACGCAAGAAAAGTTACATTTCAATTAAAATCTTAATTTACTCTTGTAGTTGAGATGAATTCACATGGTGTTGTGAATTAGCACATGTATTTGCATATTGGGCTGCGTGCCAACACGTACTGTGGGATCATTTACTATCGCTTCCCTTAAAGATTGACATAAGAGCAACGAGATGCAACGATTTAGTCTGTCAGAAAGAACACAGAAAACATTGACAAAATATCAAAACACAAGAAGACATTATTCATTCAAACTCACAGCGGGGGGGAGACGACGACGACGAGATTGGAAGAGAATCTGAGTCTCAGGCTGTGATTCAATCCGATCGCATGTTATTGACAATGTGCCTTTTAAAGGGGATGATTCAAGGTAAGTGCTGCAGATGTTGACACCTTTGCCTTTAAGTGTCAAGCGCTTTTGGTATTGAATCCCGGGCTGGAGCTAGTTAACCTTRTGATGAAAAGGCTCTAGCCTGGCARGCTGATAAGACATCCAGCTAACCTAGCCGTTTCTTGGTCACCCCTTAAAAAACTCAATTTATAGTTTCTGTATCCAATACAGTCTTTTACTTAATTCCTCCCTTTTTTTCGTCCCCAGGACGTCCTCGTGTTTTTAATCATCTCTCCTTTCAAAACCCCCAGTCAAATTGTCCACAGTAAATTACCTTCTCATTTTACAAGCTCTTTTGACAAAGAGCCACCATACGCTATTGATTCCTTCTCTCAATTAAATAAAGCCTCGTTCTCTTCATCTCTCTCGTCTTCCGGTAAATTCCTAGAGATGCATTACCCAGAGACCCCCCTGTCCAACACAATCAACACAATCTCCATCCCTACCAGGGGCATTATCAGTCGGCACGGGGAAATTGATTGCTGCTGAAATAACTATAATTGCAAAACCACACAGAGGAAGAAATTGGAAAGTGATTCATATATACATTCATTTGCCAGGTGTATTTCCCTCCCCCCCACCCACGTTCGTTCAAATCAATAACATTTTTGTCATTAACATTTGTAATAAAAAAATAAATAAAATAAAAGTTTCTTTTCTCTTTTTTTAATTCAAACTTCAATGTTCATTTTTCCAATGTTAGTCATTTAATCAGGTGCTCTTATCATAGGACTAATGCATTCGTCCATTTGTTCAATTCAGCGCATTTTAACAATCACAGACGGATTACTTCGCTTACGCTTTCTCATTWAATTTGGTTCAGGAGGTCCAAATAAGATGCTGTTATTAACTATAAAAACATCTTGATTTACATATTTATCCGTTGAATGAGCAAACCGCTACGACGTGTCAACATGATCGCGTGTTGATGCGACACATTAACACTCTAGAGAAGAAGAAGAAAAATAACCTCTATAGACATCGATAAGCATCTCTTTAAAAACAAAAATGTTTTCTCTTGAAATGACCATATTATTACCATATTAAGTGATTGAGTGATATTATATTCTCGTAAAAGATAACAGACTTTCAGATCTCTCTGAATCTTTAGTTTCATCTTTTTGTTTTAATTGAAGCTCTTCCTCCGATCGCTTTCTGCTATTATGTCAGTTAGGAAGCCGTCAGCGACAGACGGACGGACTACTACACGGGGGGTTTTAAACTGGAGAGGCTGTTGGGGTTTAGTGTCCAGGGACCAACCATCTCATCTAGAACTAAAGAGAAAGGGGACTGAGTTGGAAGACTACACTACAAGGTCAGTCAGGCCAGGAGAGGAAAGGAGAGAGAGAGGAGAGATGGAGAGAGAGAGAGACAGGAAAGGAGAGAGAGAGGAGAGATGGAGAGAGAGATGTAGAGAATGGAGAGATGACTGCTAGAGAGAGAGAGTGTAGATAGACCTGTAGAGAGAGGAGAGAAGATGGTCAAGAGAGAGAGAGAGATGTAGAGAGAGAAGAGAGTGTAGAGAGAGAAAGGACAGAGAGACAGGAAAAGGACGAGAGCAGTAGAGATAGGAATAGGGCAGAGAAGAGAGAGATGTTCAAAGAGAGAGAGAGGATTGTAGAGCAGAGACGAGAGTATGTAGAGAGCGAAGCAGAGGAGAGATGTAGAGAGAGAGAAGAAAAAGAGATACAGGAAATGGAGAGCAGTAGGAGAAGAACCGGGAGAGAGAGAATGATGAGGTGAGAGAAGATACGAGAGGTGAGACAGGAGTAGAAAGGAGAAGAGAGGGAGGAAGTAGGCGCAGTGGGCAACTTCATGCCGCCCTCATCCTCGTCTCGTCTCCTCTCTGTCTCTCCTCATCCCTCTCCTTCATTGTTATCTGCGGGGATGACCAGTCCTGGGGTGAAGTCAGATGGAATCTGACGTCAGGTCCAGCTCCAGCTCGTCTAGAGGGGGAATTAGGGATGGCTTAACCGCTAGTCGCCCCGCGGCAACACACATCCTATTCCGTGACTTCGGGATGAGGCCTCCACCAGCGGTGGACAACATCCTATATCCACCGTTTTCCCCAGCCTTCCTTCAGCACCCCCCCGAACAACCTTCTAATCCCCTATCTCTTCCCGTAACCCCCTTCCTTCAAGCCATCTTCTCCCGGTCACCCCCTCCTCAAAACCTCTCTCCGTCACCCTCCTCAACCTCTCTCACGTCACCCCCTCCTCATTCTCTCTCGCCGTCACCCTCCCGTCACTCATCTCACTGGCCACCGCCTCCCAGTCCCTCCAGCATTCCTTCCTCTGTCCTTTCCCTCTCCTCCCATCTATCCTCCTCACGGCAATAGCAGTCATAATCCAGACCTACTGAGTGCCTGAAAAATCCCTTTAAGATGGAAAAGAGGAGCCATTGTGGGAGAATGTGAACAGACAGACAGGCCCTACGGCTGCAACACTAGCACTGCCGACACCCTAGCAATGGCCACACTAGCTACAGCGAGGCCACATAAGCGAACACTAGTGGCACAGCACTAGCCTGCACCATTAACGCATAGCAGCTCACATCTAGAGGCCACCTAGGCTGACACACCTAGCCCGCACACTAGCACACTATTGGCCCCTGCACACTAGGCCACATGCTCACCACTACACTAGCAATGGCTGCACACTAACAGCAACTTACACACGTAGGCTGCACACTGCCATAGCGCAACTGCAACTAGCTACACAGCTGCACACTAAGGCTGCACACTAGCGCTGCACACTACACGGCTGCACACTAACACACTTAGGTCACACGCACACTAACACACAACTGCACCAGCTGAACCACACTAGGCTGCCACACTAAACACTACTAACTGCACACTAGCTGCACACTACAGCACTAGGCTGCACACTAGCCACAACTAGGCTGCACAGCTAGCACGACTAGCTGCACACTAGCACACTAGGTCACACACTAGCACACTAGGCTGCCCACACTAGCAACACACACAAAGCGACACTACCACTAGCACAACTAGCTCACACAGCACGACTAGGCTGGCAACAACTAGTACACACTAGACTGCTGCACCCACACCCTGCACAATAGGCGTGCACACAGCCACCTAGACGATGTGCAACACTAGGCTGAACCTCGCTCCCACAGCTGCAGCTAGCTCCCATAGCGCACACAACCTAGCCGACACACACACTAGGCTCACCTAACAACACTAGGCTGCCCTTCTGAACACTAACACACTAGGCTGCAACACTAACACCAGCTAGCTGCACACTAACTACCACTAGGCTGCAGCACTAACACACCTAGGACTGCACACCTACACACACTAAGGCCTGCACAACGTACACACTCGACGGTACTGCACACTAGGGCTGCACAACTCACACATCTAGCACACCTAGGGCTGCAACTAGGCTGCCG
>NW_019950562.1:0-7954 GCF_002910315.2 Salvelinus sp. IW2-2015 | reverse complement strand
TATCCTCTGTTCCTCTTACCCCCTCCATCCCTCTGTTCCTACTACCCCTCCATCCCTCTGTTCCTTACCCTCCATCCCCTCTGTTCCTCTACCCCTCCACTCCCCTCTGTTCCTCTAACCCCTCCAAGCCCTCTGTTCCTCTACCCCTCCACCCTCCGTCCCCTTCTGAGATAAATGAATTTCCTTTAAGAAAATCAAAAAAAATGAACACAATAAACAAAATATTTTATAAGAAAATCAATAAAATAGACATAACTTTATAAGGATATATATAAAAAAAATAATAATAATCAAAATAATCAATAAAAGAGAAATTGTAAATAGTGAACTCTTTATCAATAACGTTTTTATGATATTAAATTACCCTCCATCCCTCTGTTCTCTACCCCTCCATCCATCTGTTCCTCTTACCCCTCCATCCCTCCATTCCTCTGTTCCTCTACCCTCCATTCCTCTGCTACCTCTGTTCCTCTACCCCTCCATCCCTCTGTTCCTCTACCCCTCCACCCCTCTGTCCTCTACCCCTCCACCCCTCTGTCCCTCTACCCCCCATCCCTCTGTTCCTCTACCCCGCCATCCCTCTGTTCCTCTACCCTCCTCCATCCCTCGTTCCTCTACCCCTCCATCCCCTCGCTTCCTCTACCCCTTCCATCCCTCCATCTCCTTCTTGTTCCTTCTAATCCCTCCATTCCTCTGTTCCTCTGTACCTCTACCCCTCCATCCCTCTGTTCTCTACCCACTCCATCCCTCTTTCCTCTACCCCTCCATCCCTCTGTCCTCTACCCCTCCATCCCTCTGTTCCTCTACCCCTCCACTCCCTCTGTTCCTCTACCCCTCCATCCCTCTGTTCCTCTACCCCTCCATCCCTCTGTTCCTCTACCCCTCCATCCCTCTGTGCCTCTACCCCTCCATCCCTTGTTCCTCTACCCCTCCATCCCTCTGTTCCTCTTACCCCTCCATCCTCTGTTCCTCTACCCTCCATCCCTCTGTTCCCTACCCCTCCATCCCTCCGTTTCCTCTTATCCTCTACCCCTCCATTCCCTCTGTTCCTCTACCCCTCAAATCCCTCTGTTCCTCTACCCTCAATCCCTCTGTTCCTCTACCCCTCCATCCCTCTCTTCCTCTTACCCCTCCATCCCGTTCTGTTCCTCTTACCCCTCCATTCCTCTGGTTCCTCTACCCCTCCATCCCTCTATGCCTCTACCCCTCCATCCCGCCTGCTTCCTCTACCCTCCATCCCTCTTCCTCTACCCTCCATCCCTCTGCTCTCCTACCCCTCCATCCCTCTGTTCCTCTACCCCTCCATCCCTCCGTATATCCTCCATGCCCTACCCCCTCCAAGATTGTCATAAATTACCAGCAGATGGTGTTCATAAAGGATCAATTAATTTACCCTGTTTGTTGCCAGTTCCTCCCCCCACCCTTCCTCCCTCCAAACCAACCCTGGCAAGGTAAGTGAGCTTGGAGGTGGTCCCCCCCCCTACGCCAGCTTCTGGATGAATGAAACCTTTCGATGTTATCAGACAGCCAGGCAGGCGCAGGCCAGATCTCAGGAGAACTCAGGGAAGTAGACAGCCAGGGCAGCCAGGGCCCAATCTCTGGAGAAACTCAGGGAAGCAGACAGCCAGGCAGGCCAGGCCCAGATCTCAGAGGAAACTCAGGAAGCTAGACAGAGGATCCGGTTCCTGTTGGAACAAGACATAAAGGCAGCCTCTCTAAATTACCTCAGGACCTGGGAGGATCAATGACGAAACTAGGACTGGACAGGAGAGGACCAGCGAACTAGAGCTGATCGGGGACGAGTAGAGAACTCGGAATCAGGAAGACAGCAGAACTAGACGGGGGGGAGGAGACGAAGGCCAGCAGAACTGATAGAAGGACTGGTATCAGGGAAGAGAGGACCCGCAGCGATAGAGAGAACTGATGGGACCGGCAGTTGTAGCGGACATCACGAGGAGCGACTGACGGAGACGGACAGGAAGAGAGGACCCAGACAAACGCTAAACTGATAGAAGCAGAGATGAAGAGACGTGGATCAGGGAAGAGACCCCAGCAGTAACTGTAGAGGACTGGATCAGGAGAGAGGGACCCAGCAGAAACATGGAGAGGACTGGCATCGGGAGAGAGAGGACCACAGAACGGAGAAGGAACGTAGGAAAGGAACGCAGGAGACTTGATCAGGAGAGAGAGGACCCTAGCAAGACTGTAGAGGACTGGCATCAGGAGAGAGGCAGCCCAGTAGAATGGAGAGGACTGGATCAGGAGAGAGGACCCCAGACTCAGAACTGATGGGAGAGGAGCAACGTAGGACTACAGGGAGAGAGGACCCAGCAGACTGTAGAGATACTGGATCAGGGGAGAGCAGACCCAGCAGAACTGTAGAGGACGTGGATCAGGAGAGAGACGCCAGAGCAGAAACTGGAGAGCACGGATCAGGGAGAGAGGACCCAGCAGTACTGGTAGAGGACTGATCAGCGGAGAAGAGGACCCAGCAGTACTGGATCAGGAGGAGACCCAGCAGAACTCGGAGGACTGGGAATCAGGGAAGATGGACCCAAGTTAGCGTGTAGAGGACTGGATCAGGGAGGAGGGGTAGAGGAACAGAGGGGTAGATAGGGGTGGGCCGGCAGGCTGAGGTGGTTTTCTGCCAGACAGACAGACAGACAGACAGGCAGGCAGGCAGGCAGACAGGCAGACAGACAGACAGACAGACAGACAGACAGACAGACAGACTCTCTCTGGCTCAGTTTTCAGTGTTAGAGAAATGAGGCAGATGTCCACGGAGCTGTGCTGTGGTGACCAGGGACTGTGAAGTGTGAGGCCAAACATTCCTGGACTAGCTGGGAGGGGGGATGGGGGGGTTGTTCTGGCTTTCATTCCAACCATTTATAAACACGTTATTATACAGTAACAGATGAGAACATCTCACCATATCCTTAAAGTGGCAGAGATTTGGCATCACTGTAGTACTGGTTGTCTCTTGCCCTGTACCAAGCACTCATAGTAGCACAGTTCTGGATCAGCAGACTAGTTGTAGGACTAGTTAGTTTAGTCCTATTGGATGACCTGAGGGTCTCCAGCACTGTTCAGACCTCATCAGACTAGTTGTAGGACTAGTTAGTGTAGTCCTACAGGTGTGTGATCTGAACACCTCTCACCTGGCCTTGGCGTGACTGTTCCAACACTGCTCTTCATCTGACTCGGTCAACTTGTCTTTGATACAGATCTCATCTGGCAGGTTGGACCAGAACCTTTTGGACTGGTTCAGCTTCTTCTTAATGTCCAGAACCTGCAGGAGAGGAGAGAATAACACGGGATACGGTTCAAACATTCTGCTCACTTCCCCCCCCCAAATCCACGTTTTACAGAAATCACTGTGTAAATATTCCGGGAATCAGGAGGGATTAATCAGGAAATCCCAGAATCCTCCAACCAGAGGGGTGTACTACGACTGAAGCAAGATCTATTGAGGGTTTTCTAAAGATAGCCAGTTTTAGTTAGCCAGTTTTAGTTAGCCAGTTTTAGTTAGCTTCACATTCCAGCTCAGGCGTCATCCGTACTAAGACGGTGGATATTGCTCTTCCGCCTGTCGCTAACTCTAGCAGGGTTGTAACTGTGCATGTCGGTCGTGGCCAGTCGAATGCCTAACTCTTCATTGAGACAGTGCTGAAACATACATCCAAAGGGCGAGTCAGTGCCACATTTGAATTTGTGCCAAAGTCAAAAATGAAAGAAAAGTTATATTTCAAATTCAGCAGGCTATGGTGTGAAATTAGTCTTTTAGAAGTGGTGTCTTTATCTTACGACGTATCGTTAATGCCGTCTATATCTTACGACGTATCGTTAATGCCGTCTTTATCTTACGACGTATCGTTAATGCCGTCTTTATCTTACGACGTATCGTTAATGCACAGAATTAAGCACCAGGATAGACAGCCGGTCACATATGCTAGCGTTAATAGACGGATACGTATAGGAGTATGGGGGAGCAGGTAGGGACACACACTGGTCATTTGATCGTTTAGAGCGAACGGACCGCGTGTGAATGGCTAGCGTGGAGTCTAATTGAAATCACTTACTCGTAACGTAACGTTAATATATAATATACACGTCTTTATCTTAACGACGTATCAGTTAATAGAATAAGATAAGTATAATGGGTAGAAGAGTTCTAAACTATTGGCGACACCGATTATGGTAACTGTAAAATTAGGTAAGAATTATCACTAAGTGGGTTACTACCGATCTGATCTATCTATTCTAATAATTGTACGTAGTGGAGTGTATCAAATATCTTGCTAATCCAGGTAGAACAAATTGTGAAGGCAAGAGTTAGGGCCGACCTCAGAAACTGGACAATATATCACGTAAAGCGATCGTAATGGTCTTTATTTAGCCGACATATCGTTTAGAATGGTCTTTGGTTGCTGATCAACGCACAAGCACCTTTTTACCACTCCTATCCATAAATCCTTGAATTAAGTCATACACACATTTTACTGTAGGTGACGCAGGGCTCCTGAGTGGGTGCAGCTGGCTAAGGCACTGCATCTCAGTGCAAGAGGTGACATTACAGTCCCTGGTTCGAATCGAGCTGAATCACATTGGGAGTCCCATAGGGTTGGTGCACAATTGCCCAGCATCTCTGGGTTTAGCGGGGGTTGGCCGTCAAATTGTATATGATTTGTTCAACCTTTATTTTGTTAAATAAGGTTGACTAAAAAAAAATTTAAACAAATTTTTTTAAAGTTTCAAATGGATTCTGTCAATGTGTAATGTCATAGGTATTTAAAACATTTATTTTTTACATAAAACTCATTTTTTAATAATTAAATGTTTAATCAGTCGTCTTCCTCAAATGAAGGGAAAAAGACAGTAATCGTTGCGACGGTAATCTGATTTTGATTGGTCTCAACTGAAGGAATCAAAAGGATGAGCAGAATGAGCATGGAGGACACCAACTACACCAAACACAAACTAGTACAGTAGAGATGATCTGAAATACACGCAGGAAAATCCACACAGAGGAATCCTAAACATTTAAACAGCACAACTTTATCTGCAATGAAAGGTGGTTCTTCATTTTATTTCCTTACTTATAGTCAACGTAATTTGGCAACAGAAGACAGATGTTTATCAGCTCTGGGTGATGACTACGTTCTGATGTGTCCCTGAGGAGATCTGACGCCAGATTACGGCCTGTTGCATCGCTTTACTTCCTCACTGGTTCAACACGTAACGCGACGCGCCACAGAAGACAAACAGATTGATGCTTATCAGCTCAGCTGAGCTCTGCCTGGGTATTGCTCTGATTACAGTCAGATTACAGTCAGCCTGTGGTATCTGTCTGCTGTATTTAATACTGTAAATGACACCACTGTGTTCCATTATTGTCAGCCCCAGATGTAGATCGCGCCACATCACTACGTTTCACACATCCCCATGAGCAACAAACACACCAAAATAACTCTTCATCATCTAGCTGGATGGTACTGATGCACCAGTCACACCCTATTCCCTATACAGTCTAGTGACACCCTATACCCTATAGGGCTCTGGTCAAACGTAGTGCACTATATAGGGAATAGTACCATTTGGAACACATGTAATTAGGTTGTGGGAACAGTGTAGACAGTTTCCCCCAACAATATATATACTCAGTTGTGATGACATGAATACAATGTTTAAATGAGGTTTCATCGGACATTCCCTTAACGCTGTAAGAATGTAATAAATCCAGTTCTGACGTTCGGAGCATATTTATTTTGAACAACGTAATATTCCATTAATATTCACGCAAAATATACATTTAACCTTGTCTTGGACGTCCTCATGAACATTTCAAGAACATTTAGAAAATGTTCGATTTAAATTGTATCTACTATTGACACAACATTCTCAACATGCAAATGAAAACAGATTATAATACATCCTCATTATGTTTCCCTCCAGATTATAATACATCCCCATTATGTTTCCCTCCAGATTATAATACATCCTCATTATGTTTCCCTCCAGATTATAATACATCCCCATTATGTTTCCCTCCAGATTATAATACATCCCCATTATGTTTCCTCCGAGATTATAATACATCCCCATTATGTTTCCCTCTTCAATTATCATATATTACATCCCATGATTGTTCCTCCAGATTATAATACATCCCCATTCATGTTTCTCGCTCCAGATTTATAATAACAGTCTCCATTATGTTTCCCTCCAGATTTATAGTATACATCCCATTATGTTTCCCTCCAGATTATAATAAAATCTGATCACCCCATTATGTTTATCCCTCCATATATAATACTCCCATATGTTTCCTCCAGATATAATACATCCCCATTATGTTTCTCTCACGTATAACAATCACATGCCTCATTAGTTTGTCCCTCCAGAATTATAATACATCCCCATATGTTACCCTCCAGATTATAATACATCCTCATTATGTTCCCCTCCAGATTAATAATACACCCCATATTTCCTCCAGATATATAATCCATTATGTTTCCCTCCAGATTATAATACATCCATGCATTTTCCCCCAGATTAAATACATCCCCATTATGTTTCCCTCCAGATTATAAACATCCCCATTATGTTCCTCCAGATTATAATACATCCCCATTATTGTTCTCTCCAGATATAATACATCCCATTATGTTTCCCTTCCAGATTATAATACATCCCCATTATGTTTCCCCTCCAGATTATAATACATCCCATTATGTTTTCCCTCCAGAATTATAATACATCCCATTATGTTTTCCCTCCAGATTATAATACATCCCCATTAATGTTTCCCTCCAGATTAAATACATCCCCATTATGTTTCCTCCAGATTATAATACATCCCGATTATGTTCCCTCCAGATTATAATTACATCCCCATATATGTTTCTCTCCAGATTATAATACATCCCCATAGTTTCCCTCCAGATAATACATTTTGTTTCCCTCCAGATTATACATACATTCCCCATTATGTTTCCCTCCCAGATTATATACATCCCCATTATGTTTCCCTCCATAATAATACATCCCCATTATGTTTCCCTCCAGATTATATACATCCCATTATGTTTCCTCAGATAAATACATCCCATTATGTTTCCTCAAGATTATAATACATCCCCATTATGTTTCCCTCCAGATTATAATACTCCATCCCATTATGTTTCCCTCCAGATTATAATACATCCCATTATGTTCCCTCCCGATTATAAAACATCCCCATTATGTTTTCTCTCCAGATTATAATACATCCCCATTATGTTTCTCTCCAGATTATAATACATCCCCATTATGTTTCCCTCCAGATTAAATACATCCTCATTATGTTTCTCCCCAGATTATAATACATCCCCATTATGTTCCCTCCAGATTAATAATACATCCCCATTATGTTCCCTCCAGATATAATACATCCCATTAGTTTTCCCTCCAGATTATATATACATCCCAATTAGTTTTCTCCATTATAATACATCCCCATTATGTTTCCCTCCAGATTATATATAACATCCCCATAGTTTTCCCTCCAGATTTATAAACATCCCCATTATGTTTCCCCTCCAGATTATAATACATCCCATTATGTTTCCTCCTCCAGAATTATAATACATCCCCATTATGTTTCCCTCCAGATTATAATACATCCCCAATTATGTTTCCCTCCAGATTAGAATACATCCCCATTATGTTTCCCTCCAGAATTAGAATACATCCCCATTATGTTTCCCTCCAGATATAAATACATCCCCATTATATTTTCCCTCCAGATTAGAATGACATCCCCATTATGTTTCCCTCCAGAATTATAATACATCCCCATTATGTTTCCTCCAGATTATAATACATCCCCATTATGTTTCCTCCAATTATAATACATCCCATTTCCTTCTTAAAAAGTTTCCCTAGATTTAATACATCCGTCAGTTAGTTCCCT
>NW_019950561.1:0-7955 GCF_002910315.2 Salvelinus sp. IW2-2015 | reverse complement strand
ACCCCTGACGTCACACATCACTCGAGTCCACACCTTCCCTTTCCCTAATGGTGAACCCCTGACGTCACACATCACTCGAGTCCACACCTTCCCTTTCCCTAATGCTTCCTGCAGAATGAAAAACTCCTCTGGTCATGCTGTGGTAAGACAGCACAAACAGGTCTGGGACCAGGCTGGTAAAAACATTGCCCAGCCTTTTCTTTCCGTATCTTTGGGACAGTTTCCTGGATACAGATTAAGGCCAGGATTGATTGCGATTCGTGTTAGATCCGCAATATAGCGCAATTTGCATTTAAAGGTAATTTCCGATTGAGATTAACATATGCAGCATTTACCGTGAATGCGTTCTCCACAAATGCGGGAACATTGCCTTTAAAAGGTACATAGCCCTGAAAAGGATGAATCCCAGTTTAAGCCTTAAAACTACTCTTAGACTAAAAAGTAGACTCCGTACACCATTTTGTTGGTCCAGGACTAGGCATAATCGGTATCTGGGAAACCAACCCTTTGAGTTGAGCCTTGTCGTATGTGCATTGTTTCATTCTTGGCTGTGGGATTATTGTAGCAGTAGTTAATTCCAATGTTGTCTTCCTGTGTCTGTAGCTATAACCTGGGCAGTGGTGTGGCCAATGTGATCGTCAACGGAACATTCAGCGATGGGAGGTGGCACAGAGTAAAGGCTGTCAGGTGCTTTTCAATGCCTTCTCACTTGGAAATTAAAATAAGAAAAAATGCATTACATTCTACTAGGGTTTCTGGGAATGCAACATAATGTGTCTTATTGCAGGTGGCAAACTTGTATGACATTGTAGATTAATCTCCCATTTGATCTTGTATTCCGTTGAAACATTTTGTGCATATGGAATCAGGCAGTGTCTAAGACATTTGGGAAGAATTTGGAGGTCTGTCTCATTGCTTCAATTGGACTTCTTTAGACAAGTCTGGGAAATAGACATAAAACTGTGTGTGTATGTATGTGTGTGTGTGTGTGTGTTTCTCTGCCTTGATGTATGTGCGTATCTCAATGTAGTCTCTAGGCCAGTGTACAGCGGCATCATGGGCCACAAAAAAGACCTGAGAAATGACAGTAAATGACAGGAATGACAGTAAATGTACATGTATTGTACACCAAGACCCCATCAATGTACAGCCCTTCCTCTATGTAGAATACATCCAGATTTGGGGTCCAAGTGGATTGATTCTCTCATGACCTGCTTAGCTCCATTTTATTGAGCTAACATCCATTATATGAGTGTCAGGGGGGATTAGAAAGATGAAAGAAGTAATTACACTCTTCCTATCTGGAACCTCTCATCCATTCATCTCCCCCCCCCTCTCTCTCGTTGTGTGTCATTCTGTTGCGCGTCCTTCCTGTTGTTGTGTGTTCTTCAGGGATGGCCAGACTGGGAAGCTGACAGTGGATGACTATGGGGCCCAGACTGGCAGGTCACCTGGGAAGATGAGACAGCTGAACGTCAACGGGGTCTTGTATGTCGGTATGTCACCACCACAGCTATGTAGTCACCTATATTATTCCTGGGGTTGCACATCGCGTCACTCCATCTCTGAAAGTTCTGTGCCTCCCGGCTGACAGTTCCACTAACTCCATTCTCTATTGCCGCTGATTAAGATTTCATCCAAAGTGCAATGTCATCGTATTTTTAAGAAACTATTGTGTAGTTTACACTAAATCATCGTTAGTCCCACGACAGTCCCCGTTAAAAGTGACTGGGCAGTGAAGTAGGTGCAGCCGTGGCAGGTAGCCTGGCGGGTAGGAGCGTTGGGCCAGTAACCCAAAGGTTGCTATATCGAATCCCCRAGCTGACRAGGTAAAAATCTGTCGTTYTGCCTATGAGCAAGGCAGTTAACCTACTGTTTCCCGGGCGCCGATGACGTGGATGTCGATTTAAGGCAGCCTCCCGCAMCTCTCTGATTYAGAGGGGTTRKGTTAAATGCRGAAGACAGATTTCAGTTGAATGCATTCAGTTGTACAACTGACTAGGTATYCCCCTTTCCCTTTCCCTTCCATGGATAGTCTCCTGGATTCTCATTGCATCCTCCGTTCCAATGTCTGTCTGGTGGTTCCTCAGGTCCAATGTCTGTCTGTCTGTCGTCTGTCTGGTGGTGGTTCATCAGTTCCAATGTCTGTCTGTCTATCTGTCTGGCGGTTCATCAGTTGCAATGTCTGTCTGGCGGTTCCTCAGTTCCAATGTCTGTCTGTCTGGCGGTTCCTCAGTTCCAATGTCTGTCTGCGTGTCCGTCTGTCCGTCTGTCCGTCTGTCTGTCTGTCTGGTGGTTCCTCAGTTCCAATGTCTGTCTGTCTGGTGGTTCCTCAGTTCCAATGTCTGTCTGTCTGGTGGTTCCTCAGTTCCAATGTCTGTCTGTCTGGCGGTTCCACTGTCTGTCTGATGGTTGGAAGACTAAATGTAAGCTAGTACAACCTGTGTTGATCATGATATGATGATGGTTAAGATAGCAATAACAGCAATGATAATAGTTATGACTGTGATGATAATAGTTATGACTGTGATGATAATGGTTATGACTGTGATGATAATGGTTATGATGGTGATGACGATGATGATGACAAAGAAAATGATCGTGATGATAGTGATAGCAATTTGGGTGATGGTGTTGATAATGGTTATGATGGTGATGATAAGGGTAGTCATGGTCAGAAATGTCATATTGTAATTATGATGAAGATGAGTAGGATTAGAACTTTAATGCCTGATGTCTCTGCTCTGCCTAGGGGGGATGAAGGAGATTGCTCTGCACACTAACCGGCAGTACAGTGGAGGTCTGGTGGGCTGCGTCTCCCACTTCACCCTGTCCACCGACTACCACCTCTCCCTAGTGGAGGACGCTGCCGACGGCAAGAACATCAACACTTGTACCAACTAAAAGTCCTGTGTGTCCAGGGCCCGTAGTCATTAAGCATCTCAGAGTAGGAGTGCTGATCTAGAATCAGTTTTGCCTTTTAGATGAGAAAGCATGACAGGAGGAACCTGATCCTATATCAGCACTTCTACTCTGCGATGCTTTGTGAACACGGGCCTTGGGCTTTCTGTCCACTCAGCAGCAAGACACGTTCACCAAAGGACCCAATAGCACAAGTGCAACCAGACTGGAGTGGAGAGACCTCGCTAGAACTTCCTGAAAATGTAAGGTTGCAACTTTGACATCCGAAGGACAATTTCATGGGATGGTTTCGACGATATCCATATATTTTTTTCTACATCCTTATTGGATGATTTGGAGAACCAAAAGATGTAGTAATGAAGGGTGTTTTTGATAAAGTGACATGATGTTTGTAGAAAAATAACCATTTTTTTAGTTGTATTTTTTAAGCCTGCTCTTGGCACACAGAGTCATGTTATTGTGATTGTTGTGTTGTGGTGTCTGTATCAACCAGTCCATAGACTACAGTGTTTTTGACTTCAATTCATGTGAGTTGTTTGCAGGTTGCTAGTGTTTGGTGGCACCTTATTTGGGGAGAACGGGCTTGTGGTAATGACTGGAGCGGAATCAGTGGAATGGTATCGAATACAACAAACACATTGGTTTCCAGGTGTTTGATGCCGTTCCATTTACTCCGTTCCGGCCATTATTATGAGCCGTCCTCCCCTCAGCAACCTCCACTGCTGGAAGGTGATGAAGATCAGCTGTGAGTGTCTAGGTGTTTCTTTCTTTCCCCTGTCTGGATATCAGGACATTTTCCTCTTTCAGTATCCATGTCTCTCTGCTTTTTCTCTACGACAAAGAAATATGCCAGATGGACACTATCATTATTGCACAGAAAAATATACAAGTCCCCAGCGTTTCCCAAACTTGGTCCTCGGGACCCCAAGAGGTGCACGTTTAGTTTTTTTGCCCTAACACGACACATCTGATTCAAATGATCAAAGCTTGATGATTAGTTGATTATTTGAATCAGCTGGTTAGTGCTAGGTTCAAAAACCCAAAACGTTCACCCTTTGGAGTTCCGATGGACCGAGTTTTGGGAAACCCTGATATAAGTCAACCAAAATAATGTGTGGAAAACACTATCACCCTCTTCATTTGATATGATGTACTGCACATGTCAGCCTTTTAGTTGTGTTGTCGCTCCTGTTTTGAACCTGATGAATTTCCCCAGTTGTGTGTATTGGAAACCACATATACTAATAGTACATTTAGTTAGCATGTCATCTCAGGCCTAGGCTTACTGCAATAACAAGTTCACCACCAAGGACATTCTGACAATGTTCTGTGTTGATATTTTGTCTGATTTTGGGAAAGTTTTTGTTGCTAAAATGTTCATGTTTGATTTAAAACAGAAAATAATACTCAATGTCCAGAGAACATTGCTAATGACAGATATTTGGAATAAAAAATGTGATTGATTTCAATGAAGTTCAAACAGGTAGTCGTTATCTAGCTAATATGTTACCGTTTTATTTGCACTGTGCTATGGTAACTGCTGCATTCCACAGAAATCGATGAAGACATTGCCACAGCTTTTAAGTTCCCTCTTTTGTGAAGATGATGTTTTTTTGCCGTGTTCCTTTTGATGTTCCTTTGATGTCGTTATATATATTTTGTCATCATATATTTTGTCTGTGGCCTACTGCAAATCTTTGAATAATGACTCCCCTTCTGACTGCTAAGAATAAAATGACTGGTTGACGTGGACTATTTCACAAAATTGCCTCCACAAATAGTCAGTGAAAGAAAATGGTGGTTTGACACGAACACATTTTGTTCTTCTATCCTCGTGGGAACCTAACATTTATTTCCATTCCAAATCCTATTTTCCTTAACCCATACCCTAACCTAACTCCTAAACCTCTTACCCTAACCCTAATTCTAACCCTAACCATTAAGCTTAAAATAACCTTTGTCCTCATGGGGAATGTGGGAAATGTCCATACAAGGGAACATTTTCTTTGTTCTACTATCCTTGTGGGGACTTTTGGAGATTTCATGTCCCCACAAGGATAGAAGAACCCCCCCACCACCACCACACACACACACTTTTCTGTTGACACATTTGAAGCTGCTTGAGTCTCACCTAGTCCTTCTCTTGACTGCTCCTTCTGTGAAAGAGAAGAACAGAACAAGAATCACAGCAGGAACTGCCTCCGTTGGATAATTTCTTAACCTATTGATGGCTTGGGAAAATCTGACTGTTTATTACTTTGGATGTTTGTTATGAGATGTTTATTTGAATTCCCTTTGGATGAGTCTTTTGACATCCCTGTGATGAATGACACTTGAGCATCACCCTACAGTTTGTTGTCGTGCACTGTAACTTCACTTGTTTCTATTGGGTTGCAAAAATATATAGATTTTCTTTTCATATAGCTTTGTTGACATGCCAGGATGGATCTTCAAATCAAATCTGGCTTTATACCTGCGGTCTGAACAGGTATAAAGCCAAGGTTGTTGATTTACTGCCACCTGGAGTTATGGAATGTTTGCTCTTTGATCCTTCCTTAACCCATAGAAAGTCCCATCCAGATTACTACTTCAAAACGGTGAAAGCCCTCAATGGCGCTGCCCATGCGAAAAACAGGCGTTTGGGCCAAGTGCGCCCTCTATCCAACTATGGAGCCAGGTGCACATCACACGCATGTCCATTAACAGATTGCAGCAGCTACTTTCTTGAATGAGATCAAAAGGGCACTCCAGCAGAGAAGGGAGCATGATTTCACATCCCCAAAATGCCATTGAATAGTAGACATAGAGGTTACATTTGATTTTAATCAACAGCTGGGAGATTATTTTGTGAATCTGCAATGTCACGCCACATCGCATCCCAACATTCCTCTTTTGACCTGGTTTCTCCCCCGCTGGGTGTTACCAATAATATCAATGCTACAAATCAATGGCGTTCGTCCACGCCCTGGGCCAGACGGGCCAGTTAGCTGTTCATGCAGGGATACACAATCTACTCTCATTTCCACTGCATCTGTGACCTAATTCTCCACCCTTCTTCCAAATTGTGCACTTGACCACTTTATCGCTTGAATTTAACAACAGTAGAAACTCCCTTCATTCCGATGCGCCGCGCCTTACACCAAATCCTGTATGCATTTAAATCCAAGACAGGGAGTATGCAAATGCTGTCTTCTGGAAGAGGAGATCTGGGACGCTAGCTAAAGATAGGAGCAGACATGTATCCCCAAAACCCAGCAAGATGTTCAGACATTCAGTAAAAAAGGCTTTGCCATTAGAGTGATGAAATAATGTGTATTGGCTTTTCCTGGTAATTGAAGTTTATATGCTGATAAACACTGATGATAAACCAAACCCTTTATGATGGTTCAATGATCTCCAATGAAACAGTGTGATTTTGACCCTGGTTTAGCTCAAACTGCAGGACACTACAGTACATTTTGTGACTGTAATAATGTGTTAGTTAATTAATAAATGATGAATGAATAATTCTAGTCAGGTTGTGCTGCCAGTAGCCATTTAGAAATGTCCAGATTCAGATGATTACATTATTCAATAATATACAATAATATAACATAATTTACTTTGAATTGCTGTCACTAAGCATATGACACACACACATTTTTAAATAGCTGCCTTGCGCTCGCTACTGGTGTATTTTAGAATATGTATCAATTATGCAGCATGTTCAGAGACACACTGTTCTTGGTGAGGCTGTGAGGGAATCTGATTTTCATTGTGCTCAGAGTATTCCTGTAACATTGTTCTAAAAGTATTTCTGTAACAATGACCTGAGATTATTTTCGTAGCAATGACCTGAGAGTATTTCTGTAACAATGACATAAGAGTATTTCCATAACAATGACATTAGAGTATTTCTGTAACAATGACCTACGAGTATTTTTGTAGCAATGACCTAAGAGTATTTTTTGTAGCAATGACCTAAGAGTATTTTTGTAACTCACAGTAACATTATTAATTGTTCAAGTACTGTTCCCATGCTACCCCTTCTGAGGGGAAATAGCAAAAGACTGGTCATACTTGAATGAACTACAATTTAAAAAGGCTGTATATGTCATTCATGAAGTCTTTATGAGCACTACATAAGTGCTTCACATGATGTTGTTATAAAAAAGCAAAACCATACTGCATAAAAGGTGATATCATTACACAGGGTGCTTTGCCACCCTTCACACAGCATGACATGCTTATGATTTCTGAAGAAGTTATGCCTTATAAAGTGTTTATGAAGGCTTCAATTAAAGCATAGAATTATGTAGTATGTACTGTAGTAGTAGTATGTAGTATTATGTAGTAGCATGTAGTAGTGTGTACTATTATGTAGTAGTAGGACTATGTAGTAGTACAGCATGTAATAGTATGTAGTAGTATTATGTAGTAGTATTTAGTAGTATGTAGTAGTGTGTAGTAGTATGCATTAGTGTGTAGTATTAGTATCTAATAGCACGTAGTAGTATTATGTAGTAATATGTAGTAGTAGTAAACTCWGCAAAAAAAGAAACGYCCTCTCACTGTCAACTGTGTTTATTTTCAGCAAACTTAACATGTGTAAATATTTGTATGAACATAACAAGATCCTGTGCAGGTGTTGTTACACGTGGTCTGCCACTGCGAGGACGGTCAGCTGTCCATCCTGTCTCCCTGTAGCGCTGTCTTAGGCGTCTCACAGTACGGACGTTGTAATTTCTTGCCCTGGCCACATCTGCAGTCTTCATGCCTCCTTGCAGCATGTCTAAGGCACGTTCATGCAGATGAGCAGGGACCCTGGGCATCTTTCTTTTGTTTTTTTAGAGTCAGTAGAAAGGCCTCTTTAGTGTCCTACGTTTTCATAACTGTGACCTTAATTGCCTACCGTCTGTAAGCTGTTAGTGTCTTAACGACTGTTCCACAGGTGCATGTTCATTCATTGTTGATGGTTCATTGAAAAAGCATGGGAAACAGTGTTTAAACCCTTTACAATGAAGATCTGTGAAGTTATTTGGATTTTTACAAAT
>NW_019950560.1:4413-7956 GCF_002910315.2 Salvelinus sp. IW2-2015 | reverse complement strand
TGTGGTGTGTGTGTGTGTGTGTGTGTGTGTGTGTGTGTGTGTTGTGTTGTGGTGTGGTCGTGTGTGTGTTGGGCGTGTCACGTGCGTGGTGCTTCTGCGTGTGTTACTTGATGCTGGTCAATAGACAGAGCACCTATTACGTTTTTTCGCATCTCCTGTCTCTCTATCTTCAAGTCTGTCCACTGCCTCTGCCGCTCACCAAACGCTCCTCCTTCTGCCTGCTGTGCTGCCTCTGCTCACAACACACAAATGCCCACACAAAAAAAAGAACACCAAACACGACACACACCCCGGAGGGCAGTAGGTGAGGCACACATGGGAGAGGAAGTGTTGTTTTTAAAGTGTCAGCGGAGACATTTGCATTATATGCATATCAACCTCTGAGAAATGATCCATTATGCGGTTATAGGCGTGAGAAGCTGCTAAATCAGTATGACAGGATACTCACGCTAGCACAGATAATCCTCTCTTTCACTGCCAAATGAGAGGGAGTGTTTGTCCCTACGGCAGCAGAGACAGAGAGGTCGCTGGTCCAGAGAGAAGCCTCTCTCTACTAGGCCTGTCCCTGTAAGACAGACCCCTCTGCTTGTCCCCAGAGAAGAAAGAGAGGCAACGAGACAGACAGACCAGGGAGAGAGAGAGAGAGAGTAAAGAGAGAGAGAGGCAGAAAGAGAGATGCAGAGAGAGAGAGAACAGAGAACCGTTCCAGCCTCTCCTCAACCCCCCTGCACATCCAGACACTGATTTATATTTTTTAATAATTCTAATTTTCCAGTCAGCGCGGCCGCTTTCAAATGTCATTTTCCCAATTTTCATGTCAAACCGTGACCATTTTTCTTAATACGGCTTATGATCAAGCCTGGTCGCCAGATGGATTTGCATTCAGATTGAGTGTTTTACAGGCGCGGGAGCCCACAGGCTGGGCGTGTTTGTGTGTTTTCTTTATCAGTGGCCCGTTCAATATTCTTTTCGGAGGGGGAAACCGAGAGCGCATAGGCAGTCATGGGAAAATGATGTGGTTTTACGGGGAGGAATGGCTGCAGGGAACAAATAATAATTCTGTCATAAATCGGAGTAATTACAGTTACCATAATGAGAAATGATGGCGGTAAATGATAATGTTTAAATATGTATTACACAAGAGCCTGAAATGGAACGTGGATGGCTTCAACGGTCATTATATGAATATATTATGTTAATTAAAACAGGGCCTCCCTTTTATGTATACAACCTATATCTCAGTGGCTAATCGGTCTGAGTGGAACACATGGGGATCGCTGCGGAGGGGCAGGATGCAGTTCAGGGCTCACCCTGAGGAGTGGCGCTGTGGAGCTGCCTCTTCTGGCACGGCCGCCTGGACCTGCAGGGACAGATGTCTATCTTCTCCCACTCCATCTCCTTCGACCATGTAGCTTCAGCCAATGACTTTCTGGAGCCTCTGCAACTCAGGCATCCTGTCCTGCAGCTTAGAGGGATAGAAAGGAGATCAATGTCAATCCACTCACTCTCACCACACAGCACACACACACAGCACACACACAACACACACACACACACACACACACACACACACACACACACACACACACACACACACACACACACCCACACATTTTGCTCTCAGGGAAGTAAGGTATGGTCACACATCTTGGTCGAAACCACAGCCAACAAAAAGCCATCCTGCTAAACTGAAAGGCTTTGAACAACAAGCCAGTCTCATAGACTAGATGAATCATATAAGCGCCGTAGAGAACAGTGATTGGGTAGTTTCCTCACAAGTAACTCTTCATTTGGCTATTAAAACACCATAACGATCATATGATTGTGAGAGGTCTGGAATGTTTGGCGCTGAGGTCCAGCTCTCGTACTGTGGGTGTTGGCTGGCTCTGTTGTGTAGCTGTGACTCTTCATTCAGCTGGCTGCTGAACAAGGACTGAGGACTCTTGAGAGCCTGGCAGGCTGGCTACCGGCAGCCTAATAGCCATAATGATCACTGGGAACTTATTTCAACGAGAATTCATTCCTGGCTGGGGCCCCGTGTGTGTGGCTGGCCCTGTCCATGGCTGTACTAACAGGTGGCGGTCTGGTAATGACATAGCGAGTCTCGCCCCCTGCTCTCCTCCGCCACACACACACACACACACACACACACACACACACACACACACACACACACACACACATAACAACCTTCCTTTGCTCAATGAAGAACAGTAACCCCACTCATATAAACACACATGTGTACAGTCCAGTACCTTCAACTGCTCAAAAAGTTCTTCTTCATTCTTCATACTGCCTGGCTGGACTGCACATCCCTTCCTTTCACTGAGCTCAAAGAGAGGCTCCACAAAAGACTGGAACTGCTGTGGGGATACGTGCCTTGACACTGCCGACCTGAGCTATTGAGGAAAAAAAGACATCTGCTTTAAGATGAGGCGCAGCTATGCTACCTTCAAGGCGTGGGTTAAAGCCTCTTTTCATCCCAAGTGGGGGGAGAAAATATTACATCTTTGTGTCCTTGGGGGAGGAATGTTGCATTCAGATACAGGGTATTTGTGTTGCGAGAGAAGAGGTCAAGAGTGATGTCATCCTCCTTGGATCTGAAAGAAGAGAGGTCACCTCTATAAGAGCAATCCCACCCAGACTGGGTTCATGTGCCATTCTCTGCCCTCCGACTCTCAAGACTCAGATTGAACTATCACTTAAAAAGTTTCTGAAGATTTCATTTCCATCAGGCAAGTCTTTCCTTGCTCAATATCTGCTGTTTACCATAAAGCGTTCTCTAAGGCCTCCACTCAGTATGGCTTCATTTCCCTAACTGCCAGAGTTCCAGTATAGCTGAATGTCACCTCCCTGCCAGGGGCCACTGTTAATAAAGCCCGGGGGCCCCAGGGGCCTGAGGTACCTGCGTCAGCCTCTCCTGTCCTGGTAGGTCTATCGCTGTCGCTTCCCCCTCTTCTCCTCCACACACACCCTCGCCCCCTCCATCCCTCGCTCCCACCCTCCCTCGCCCTCGCCATCCCTCGCCCCTGCATTACCGCTCCCAAACTGCCCAGCCACAGCACCCCTTCAATATTTCAGCACTTTCTACTCCTGCCGTAAGTTTTTGCTGTTCTCTCTTAATATTTAAGAGGTATTCCTGAAGAGGTCAAGGAAAGAAAGGAGAGGCACTTTGTCTTATTAAGGCTTCAGATGCTTCTCAACTCCAGGTCTAGTGAGGAAGAGAGGGTGGTAGAGGGGGGGGGGGGGGGGGGTCCAACCACTCAGTAGGACTAGATAGATCATTAGTTATTCATCTGGACTGGCCTAGACCTGTTGTTGAATGTCAGGAGACTTAGCACAATTGAGAATGTGAACGCTATTAAAGTCCCAGTACAGTCAAAATTCTGTTTTTTTATATCATATTGTGCAACAGCTGATGAAATAACTCTGTACAGTGTGGAAAACTCTGTAAATATGATCATTGTATTCCAACCAGAATCAGGAAATAACAATCACACACAATACCTTCAATCAGCAGGTTTACCAGTGTGGAGTTTTCGT
>NW_019950560.1:0-1419 GCF_002910315.2 Salvelinus sp. IW2-2015 | reverse complement strand
GGCTCTCAGAGTGAAGCTGCAGGACCATGAAGAAGACGCCCGTGTTCTCCGCCAACAGCTGCTCTCCTCCCAAGATGCACTGCAGCAAGTTACTGCCGAGCTGAGGTCATGTAAACGAGAGAGGGAGAAGCAGGTAAGAAAAGGACTTTCATTTGACCCATTAAGAGCCATGTATTGGCATGTTTATGACAATGGAATGACACATGTCACTTGTTACAGGATAGCCAGTGTGTGGAGACAGAGGAGAGACTGGCTGAGATCAGAGCTGATCTGGTCCAACTACAGCAGCAGTATACCACCTGCTATGCCCAGGTACTTGAACCTTGATAGAAAGTCACTAGTACATAATATGCTAAAATGGTCTGTAGGTTTATCCATATACTGTACCTCTGCTAGCATCTGTTATTAGCCTCTTTTCTGTTAGACCCATACTATTTCTCTGTCTGTGTGTAGCTGGTCCAGGAGGAGGCTGGGGTGGGCAGGCTGAGGGCTGTCTCTTATACACATCTAGATGTGTATAAGAGACAGCTTCTCCCCAGCCCACTCATCCATTCCACATGTTCCGGGATCAGTGTTGTTGTTAATTGCCTCATCCCAGTCAGCCTCTCTCTGTCTCTCATGCGTATGATTACTCACGACAAAATAACACTATCAATATAGCCGTGTGTTTTCATTACTCAGGTACCAATGTGGAGTCTCATCATATTTTAACAGATTTGGGCAGCAAAAACGGAGAGAGAAAGCTGCTTTATCAATAATTATGTGTAATCCACAACAATTTCACAGAAGCTCAATAACAGCAGCAGAAATGGTTCTGTATAAACTCTTATACTCCAATTTGCAGTGGAATGGAGGGATGTAGCTAGCAGACAAACCCATTTCCCTAAAACAGGAAACATTGTCTTGCTTATCTAGGGCATGTTTTTTGTCCAAATGGGAAACTAACTGAACAGAACATCTATATATATTGTGTTCTTTTCTAATGTACAATTGTGAGTGTTGCCACCATTAAATGGTTCGTTGGACTATTACCTATTTATGTGTTATTATGTGTGTCTATAGGATGGCACTAAAACCATCACGCTCTTTGTCATTGGTTTTCCTGTGTAAGACGGAACATAGAGAACAACAGTAAATAAACGTTTGATTTGAACCTTTTTGCTTCTTGCTGATTGCAAATAATGCCTCTGATTTGAACAGGAAAGTGCTTTCCACATAGCTATTACTGTACAATCAGCATGTTCTCTGTCCTGTCCTTGATGTGTTCTTCAGTGTGTTACGTTCCCTCCTGTCCCGCAGCTTGCCCAGAAGGAGGAGATGGTCGTGGCTCTCAGAGTGAAGCTGCAGGACCATGAAGAAGACGCCCGTGTTCTCCGCCAACAGCTGCTCTCCTCCCAAGATGCACTGCAGCAAGTTACT
>NW_019950559.1:27077-28144 GCF_002910315.2 Salvelinus sp. IW2-2015 | reverse complement strand
ACATTTACACTGGGAAGATCTGGGTTAGACATTTCTGGGAATGTTTTTGGAGTTGAACACATTCAGTCCCATTCTGACACCCAGGTGGCGACACACATCTCTGCGTGCCTGCAGATATCTCAGCTTGGATGTTGGCCCACCACCTCAAGCTCAACCTCAACAAGACAGAGCTGCTCTTCYTCCAGACAGCCYGCTYCAATACCTCTCYAKCACGGGTTGAAAATTCAACKGTGTCTCTCCTCCCAGAGTGCAAAGGGCATTTTGCGTGTCCCTGGACAAAACCCTGTCGTTCTATGCAAATATCAGAGCAGTACACGCTCCTGCAGGTTCAGGCTCTACAACATCCGTAGAGTACCACTCTACCTCACACAGGAAACAGCTCAGGTCCTAATCCAGACACTTGTCCTCTCCCGTCTGGACTACTGCAACTCTCTGTTGGCTGGGCTCCCCGCTTGTGCCATCAAACCCCTGCAACTCTCTGTTGGCTGGGCTCCCAGCTTGTGCCATCAAACCCCTGCAACTCTCTGTTGGCTGGGCTCCCCGCTTGTGCCATCAAACCCCTGCAACTTATCCAGAAATGCCGCAGCCCACCTGGTGTTCAACCTCCCCAAGTTGTCTCATGTCACCCCGCTCCTCCTCCACTCCACTGGCTTCCTGTGGAAGCGCTCATCCACTTCAAGACCCTGGTGTTTTACCTACGGAGCAAGAAGATGCCCCTCTCTACCATCAGGCTCAAACCCTGCAGCCCAACCCGAGCACTCCGTTTTGCCACCTCTGGTCTCTTGGCCCTCTCACCCCTACGGGAGTGGTCCTGGACTTGGCGCTCCGGTACCGCTTGCCGTGCGGTAGCAGAGAGAACAGTCTATGACTAGGGTGGCTTTAGTCTTTGACAATTTTTAGGGCCTTCCTCTAACACTGCATGGTATAGAGGTCCTGGATGGCAGGAAGCTTGGCCCCGGTGATGTACTGGGCCGTACGCACTACCCTCTGTCGATGAGAATGGGGGTGTGCTCGGTCCTCTTTTTCCTGTAGTCCACAATCATCTCCTTTGTCTTGATCACGTTGAG
>NW_019950559.1:20546-26841 GCF_002910315.2 Salvelinus sp. IW2-2015 | reverse complement strand
CGAGGTCTGTAATTTTTATCATAGGTACACTTCAACTGTGAGAGACGAATCTAAAACAAACATCCAGAAAATCACATTGTATGATTTTTAAGTAATTCATTTGCATTTTATTGCATGACAAAAGTATTTGATACATCAGAAAAGCAGTACTTAATATTTGGTACAGAAACCTTTGTTGCAATTACAGAGATCATACGTTTCCTGTAGTTCTTGACCAGGTTTGCACACACTGCAGCAGGGATGGGCGTCTCTCACAGTTGAAGTGTACCTATGATAAAAATGACAGACCTCTACATGCTTTGTATTTGAAACTGCAAATCGGCAGTGTATCAAATACTTTGTTCTCCCCACTGTATATAATCTTTGTTCCCCCTGGAGTGTCTGCTGTGTATATATAATCTTTGTTCCCCCTGGAATCTTGTTCGACCTCTACATGCTTTGTAAGTAGGAAAACCTGCAAAATCGGCAGTGTATCAAATACTTGTTGTCCTCACTGTATATACAGCAGACTCCAGGGGAAACAAAGATGGTGATATATACAGCAGAGACTCCAGGGGGAACAAAGATGGTGATATATACAGCAGAGAYTCCAGAAGGAACACTGTTTTTGTCACACAGCAGTAGAAACCAAGGGGAAAAGAGACGCAGTGCTACATATGGTGGAGAATGAAGCCAGAAGTTGAGAGGWGGAGAAGTTGTGGTGTGTATTGTACCATATTGGTGTCTGAATGGGAGACATACCAAGTAGGCTATGCTTGCATGTGTGTTAAACATGTTTTGACACAGGGATCACTTCCATATACTTCAAATGATCAATACGTTGCAGTACAATGCCACATTACTATACTAAAGACATGGTCAGTRTTGGGATCAATTCCATTTCAATTCCAGTCAATATTAGGACACTGAAATTCCTATTCCAATTCTGTTCAACACTTTTCAATAGGGAACATTTGGAATTCGGCCTCCTTTTGGAATTGACTGGAATTGATGTAGAATTGACACCAACTCTGGACATATTACTAGGTAATAGGTACTGACTTGTGTCGATGAAGACAGCGTCCACATAGACTTTGGTGCAGAGGGATCCTAATATGAAGCCACAGGCTGGGCCAAACACCAGCGTGGAAAAAACTATCCCTAAAGAGAAACACAGACAGGACACTTTCAAAATAACATCCACAACGTCAAAAAGACCCTTTAATAATAACATCCACAACGTCAAAATTAAACTTTTCATTGTTATTAAGGACACGTTTAGACAGATTTATACTAAGGCAAATGTAACCTTTCATAACTTTCCAGTGAAGTCAGAAAGATATACCTTCCCTCTTTTTATACAATTGGACGACTGTATGTTGCAGTCATTTCCTTAGAGCTGCAATATGTCACTTTTTTGGGGCGACCCGCCCAAATGCACAGAATTGTGAGTTATAGATCCGTCATTCGCATTGAAAGCAAGTCTAAGAAGCGGTAGATMTGTTCTATGTGCGCTATTTCTATGCTTCCTGTTCTGAAGCGTAGGTATTGTATATTTTACTTGTAGTTTCGGACACCAGCTTCAAACAGATGAAAACATTCTTGGTTCTGGAAAATATATTTGACAGCGGTTCAGATGGTACAGTGATTCTCTACACTAGACTTGCTTTGTCACATAAACTGAAATTAGATGAACTATTAGAATTTTAGCAAACAGGAAATGGCAGAGTGATTTCTACATAGCATCTTTAAAAGTGAGTTATTTTACGAAATATAAATACTTTCAGTTCTAAGTCTAAGCCACAAGAGGGCGGCAGTACTCTGCACWTATCTCTGACCGGGTCCCTGTAAACCCATAACAGCATTATCAACAAGGCAGGTCCTACAGGCTCTAGGTTTGTCGCACCTTGACTACTGTTCAGACGTGTGGTCAATTGCAGTTGGCTCAGACAGGGCAGTACGGCTGGCCCTTGGATGTACACAGAGAGCTAACATTAATGACATGCATGTCAATCTCTCCTGGCTCAAAGTGGAGGAGAGATTGACTTCATCACTACTTGTTTTGTAAAGAGGTGTTGACAAGCTGAATGTACCGAGCTGTCTGTTAAAACAGCTGATACCGATTAATCAGATGATTTATATAATATATACAGTGGGGAGAACAAGTATTTGATACACTGCCGATTTTGCAGGTTTTACTACTTACAAAGCATGTAGAGGTCTGTAATTTTTATCATAGGTACACTTAACTGTGAGAGACGGAATCTAAAACAAAAATCCAGAAAATCACATTGTATGATTTTTAAGTGATTAATTTGCATTTTATTGCATACATAAGTATTTGATACATCAGAAAAGCAGAACTTCATATTTGGTACAGAAACCTTGGTTTGCAATTACAGAGATCATACGTTCCTGTAGTTCTTGACCAGGTTTGCACACACTGCAGCAGGGTTTTTTGGCCCACTCCTCCATACAGACCTTCTCCAGATCCTTAGGTTTCGGGGCTGTCGCTGGGCAATATGGACTTTCAGCTCCCTCCAAAGATTTTCTATTGGGTTCAGGTCTGGAGACTAGCTAGGCCACCCAGGACCTTGAGATGCTTCTTACGGAGCCACTCCTTAGTTGCCCTGGCTGTATGTTTCGGGTCGTTGTCATGCTGGAAGACCCAGTCACGACCCATCTTCAATCCTCTTACTGAGGGAAGGAGGTTGTTGCCAAGATCTCGCGATACATGGCCCCATCCATCCCCCCTCAATACGGTGCAGTCGTCCTGTCCCCTTTGCAGAAAAGCATCCCCAGAGAATGATGGTTCTACCTCCATGCTTCACGGTTGGGATGGTGTTCTTGGGTTGTACTCATCCTTCTTCTTCCTCCAAACAGGGCGAGTGGAGTTTAGACCAAAAAGCTCTATTTTTGTCTCATCAGACCACATGATCTTCTCCCATTCCTCCTCTGGACATCCAGATGGTCATTGGCAAACTTCAGACGGGCCTGGACATGCGCTGGCTGAGCAGGGGGACCTTGCATGCGCTGCAGGATTTTAATCCATGACGGCGTAGTGTGTTACTAATGGTTTTCTTTGAGACTGTGGTCCCAGCTCTCTCAGGTCATTGACCAGGTCCTGCCGTGTAGTTCTGGGCTGATCCCTCACCTTCCTCATGATCATTGATGCCCCACGAGTGAGATCTTGCATGGAGCCCCAGACCGAGGGTGATTGACTGTCATCTTCAACTTCTTCCATTTTCTAATAATTGCCCAACAGTTGTTGCCTTCTCACCAAGCTGCTTGCCTATTGTCCTGTAGCCCATCCCAGCCTTGTGCAGGTCTACAATTTACCCCTGATGTCCTTACACAGCTCTCTGGTCTTGGCCATTGTGGAGAGGTTGGAGTCTGTTTGATTGAGTGTGTGGACAGTGGTCTTTTATACAGGTAACGAGTTCAAACAGGTGCAGTTAATACCGGTAATGAGTGAGAAACAGGAGGGCTTCTTAAAGAAAAACTAACAGGTCTGTGAGAGCCGGAATTCTTACTGGTTGGTAGGTGATCAAATACTTATGTCATGCAATAAAATGCAAATTAATTACTTAAAAATCATACAATGTGGATTTCGGATTTTTGTTTTAGATTCCGTCTCTCACAGTTGAAGTGTACCTATGATAAAAATTACAGACCTCTACATGCTTTGTAAGTAGGAAAACCTGCAAAATCAGCAGTGTATCAAATACTTGTTCTCCCCACTGTATATATGTGTGTAATAATGACAATTACAACAATACTGAATGAACTATGAACACTTTTATTTTAACTTAATATAATACATAAATAAAATCAATTTAGTCTCAAATAAATAATGAAACATGTTCAATTTGGTTTAAATAATGCAAAAACACACTGTTGGAGAAGACAGTAAAAGTGCAATATGTGCCATGTAAGAAAGCTAACGTTTAAGTTCCTCTTCAATATTCCCAGGTAAGAAGTTTTAGATTGTATTTATTAATTGGACTATTTCTCTCTATACCATTTGTATTTCATAGACCTTTGACTATTGGATGTTCTTATAGGCACTATGGTATTGCCATCCTAATTATGGGAGTTGATAGGCTTGTAGTCATAAACAGCGCTGTGCTTCAAGCATTGCGAAAAGCTGCTGGCAAACGGAGGAAAGTGCGGTTTGAATGAATRCTTACGAGCCTGCTGYTGCCTACCAACGCTCAGTCAGACTGCTCTGTCAAATATCAAATCATAGACTTAATTATAATATAATAAACACACAGAAATACGAGGTCATTAATATGGTTAAATCATTACTATCATTTCAAAAACAATGAACCGTTCCGTATTTTATCGAATGGGTGGCATCCCGAAGTCTAAATATTGCTGTTACATTGTACATCCTTCAATGTTATGTCATAATTGTGTAAAATTCTGGCAAATGAATTACGGTCTTTGTTAGGAAGAAATGGTCATCACACAGTTCACAACGAGCCAGGCGGCCCAAACTGCTGCATATACCCTGACTCTGCATATACCCTGACTCTGCATATACCCTGACTCTGCATATACCCTGACTCTGCATATACCCTGACTCTGCATATACCCTGACTCTGCATTATACCCTGACTCGTGCACTATTACCCTGACTTGATATACCCTGAACTCTGCATATTACCCGACTCCGTGCATATACCCGGACTTGCATATACCCTGACTCTCTTACTCTGAAAGAAAGAGAAAGCTGACACAATTTCAAGCAGTTAAACTAGTAATATCATCAACCATGCTGTAGTATAACTGTGATTATATTTGCTACGCAGACAAGCTAGTTAAACTAGTAATATCATCAACCATGTTAGTTAACTAGTGAGTATATCTACGCAGGACAAGCTAGTTAAACTAGTAATATCATCAACCATGTGTAGTTAACTATGATATTATGCTACGCAGGGAACAAGGCCTAGTTAAACTAGTAATCATCAACCATTGTGTAGTCTAACTAGTGGATTATATTGCTACGCAGGACAGCCTAGTTTAAACTAGTAATCATCATCAACCATGTGTATAACTAGGATTATATGCTAGCGCGAGGACAGCTAGTTAAACTAGAATATCATCAACCATGTGAGTTAACTAGTTGTTATATGCTACGCCGCAAGGCTAGTTAAACTAAAGTAAATCAGTCAACCCATGTGTAGTTGAACTAGTGCATTATATGCAACGCAGACAAAGCTAGATTAAATATAATCATCATCACCATGTGTAGTTAATCAGTGATTATATGGCAACGGCAGGACAAGCAGTTAAACTAGTAATATCATCAACCATGTGTAGTAACTGTGATTATTGCACGCAGGACAAGGCTAGTTAACTAGTAATTCAGCATCAACCATGTTAGTAACTAGTGATTAATTGCTACGCAGACAGAGCTTAGTTTAAACTAAGTAATATCATCAACCGTGTTAGTTAACTAGTGATGAAGTTAAGATTTATTGTTTTGATAAGCATAAGTTTACATGCTCGCTTAGCAACTTTACCATGGCTTCTTGCTGCTTGCATATCGGTAAAGGTGCAGCATGCCACCAGTCTCCTCGTGGATTGCAATATAATCGGCGTGCCAAAAATGCCCGATTACCCGATTTATATGAAAAGTTGACATACGCGCCCTAATTCGAGCCTCTATTGCCTGCTGCACCAAGTGAACGAGGTGGGCAGGCAAGACAGAACTGGGCTGATGGGAAAAGAAATGGTCTGACCTTAAACACTGCAAGGAAAGAATGGTCTGTCCTTAAACTGCAAGGGAAAGAAATGGTCTCGACCTTAAACTGACCTTAAACTTCAAGCGGGCAAAAGAAATTGGTCTGACCTTAAACTGCAAGGGAAGAAATGGTCTGGACCTAAAACTGACCCTTAAACTTCAACGGGCGAAAGAAAGTCTGACTTTAACACTGCAAGGGCAAAAAGAAATGGCTCTGACCTTAAACTGACCTTAAACTGCAAGGAAAGACATAATCGTCTCTGACCTTAAAGCAAGGAAAGAACATGTCCTGTCCTTGAACTGCAAGGGGAAAGAAAGCCATACATTAACCAGCCAGGAAAATCACTGACGTCAAGGTCTAGACTCTGAGTAGAGATAAGATCTTTCCACATCAAAAGTAAGGTTTTATAATAACTACTAATATGTGTTTCTGCGTCAGTCATTAGACAGAATTGACGAGGGGATATGCTGATCTCCATCATACTTACTGACTGGGGGACATATGGCTGATCTCCATCCATACTACTCACTGGGCGGAATATGGCCTGACATCTCTCTTCT
>NW_019950559.1:9811-12738 GCF_002910315.2 Salvelinus sp. IW2-2015 | reverse complement strand
TAGTTAGAGCCAGAGAGTTAATCCAGGGATAGTACTTGTTAGTTAGAGACAGAGAGTTAATCCAGGGATAGTACTTGTTAGTTAGAGACAGAGAGTTAATCCAGGGATAGTACTTGTTAGTTAGAGACATAGTTAATCCAGGGATAGTACTTGTTAGTTAGAGACAGAGTTAATCCAGGGCTAGTACTTGTTAGTTAGAGACAGAGTTAATCCAGGGATAGTACTTGTTAGTTAGAGACAGATAATGTTGTAAAGAATGGACTCATTATGATATAGTGTTGAATAGAGTTTTTCTTCTTATATACTAGCCACTGTATTCAGCCTGTTGTGCTGATGATAAATGACCTCATTACCGTCTGTCCTCATCATTCTCTCTCAGCACTTAACCCCTATGGCAGGGGTCGGCAACTGGCGGCCCGCGTGCCAAAACCGGCCTGCCAGTCATTTGTTTTGGGCCCCCCAAAGATTTTGGCAAAAAACATTACAACAATAATTGGTCCAAAAAGACTKAAACCGCCAGGAATTCAGCTAAAAAAAGAAATGTGATCGTGTCTCAATGTAATCAAGCTATGACACTACTGTTATTTTCAAATACAATCTCTTTTTGGGTCAATTTAATTGTGGTCAATTTAGAGTGTACAAATTATTATTATCCAATTTGTAAGTCGCTCTGGATAAGAGCGTCTGCTAAATGACTTAAATGTTAATGTTAAATGTTAAATGTTATTATAACTATGTTCCGTTCTCCCAACCATCCGCTCTGACATGAATCAGCCCTAGGCTGCATGTAGCTACCTACCTCTGCCCTATGGTGTGCGTTTCCAAACACATCACAGGAAAACTAACAAGTAGTTAGTCATGTTCCAATAGGTTATATTGTCACTGATCAGAGAAAACCAACTTCAACTCCAAGCTCATAAAGCAGCACCACAGACAGGATGGCACAACCCCTTACCACCCTCAAACTGACGGGCTGGTTGAACGTTTCAGCGAGGTGTTGCTAGTTATTTTGTTCTAAAGCGTGTGGTCCTACTCACCTACAGTATATACATTTAATTACATATTAAGTCATTTAGCAGACGCTCTTATCCAGAGCGACTTACAAATTGGTGCATTCACCTTATGATATCCAGTGGAACAACCACTTTACAATAGTGCATCTAACTCTTTTAAAGGGGGGGGTAGAAGGATTACTTTATCCTATCCTAGGTATTCCTTAAAGAGGTTGGGTTTCAGGTGTCTCCGGAAGGTGTGATTGACTCCGCTGACCTGGCGTCGTGAGGAGTTGTTCCACCATTGGGTGCCAGAGCAGCGAACAGTTTTGACTGGGCTGAGCGGAACTGTACTTCCTCAGAGGTAGGGAGGCGAGCAGGCCAGAGGTGGATGAACGCAGTGCCCTTGTTTGGGTGTAGGGCCTGATCAGAGCCTGAAGGTACGGAGTGCCGTTCCCTCACAGCTCCGTAGGCAAGCACCATGGTCTTGTAACGGATGCGAGCTTCAACTGGAAGCCAGTGGAGAGAGCGGAGGAGCGGGGTGACGTGAGAGACTTGGGAAAGTTGAACACCAGACGGGCTGCGGCGTTCTGGATGAGTTGTAGGGGTTTAATGGACAGGCAGGGAGCCCAGCCAACAGCGAGTTGCAGTAATCCAGACGGGAGATGACAAAGTGCTGGATTAGGACCTGCGCCGCTTCCTGTGTGAGCAGGGTCGTACTCTGCGAATGTTGTAGAGCATGAACTACAGGAACGAATATACAGAGAGAACTTGCTGGAATTGTGGTTAGGGTTATTGTGGTAGTTTAACTGACCTCTATATACAGTATAGAGACGAGTCACCACTTTCTTCCTAATGCGTGTGGTCCTACTCCATATACAGAGAGGAGTAACAAGTTGTTCTGTTATTAATATATATATTATATAAGGTTAATATACTCACCTATATACAGAGAGGAGTAACAAGTTGTTCTGTTATTAATATGTATATTATAAGGTTGATATACTCACCTATATACAGAGGAGTAACACTGTTCTGTTATTAATATGTATCTTATATACGGTTAATATACTCACCTATATACAGAGAGGAGTCTTTCCTTGACGTGGTCGTCTATGTAGGACACCCTAGAGGCTGTACTGGTGTTGCCCGATCCCAGCAGTACCTGGGCCCTATCAGCAGCAGGTACATCATGTTGGTGTGGACTTGTCCCACACAGGAAGCAGAGTCTCTGCCCTCAGTCCTGGTCATGTTGGAACACACATCCTCGCCGTCCTCCGCGTGCCACCCATCCCCCCTCTACTCATACTGGGGGTCAGGAACTCTGGCAGGGCGGAGAGCAGCGCGCCAGCGCCATGACGAGGCCCCCACAGCCAATCAGACGCGGGGTGGGCCTTTGCGCCGAAGTAGCTGACAAATAGGATGAGGGCCAGGTTGCCGACCTCGAAGCTGCTGGGCGATCACGCCCACGTCGGCGGACTGGAGGTTGAAGCGGCGCTCCAGGGTGGTCAGAACACTCACCTAGAACAGAAAACACAATGTTATATCTGTCTACGTGTGTGAGGAGAGGGCTATCTGTCTATGTAGTGTGGGGAGAGGGCTGTCCTGTCTCTTACGTAGTGTGGAGGAGGGGCTATCTGTCTATGTAGTGGTGGGAGAGGGCTATCTGTCTATGTAGTGTGGAGGAAAGAGGGCTATCTGTCTTACGTAGTGTGGGGAGAGGGCTATCTGTCTACGTAGTGTGGGGAGAGGGCTATCTGTCTATGTTAGTGTGGAGGAGAGGGCTATCTGTCTACGTAGTGTGGGGAGAGGGCTATCTGTCTACGTAGTGTGGAGGAGAGGGCTATCTGTCTATGTAGTGTGAGGAGAGGGCTATCTGTCAGTGTAGTGTGGAGGGAGGGCTATCTGTCTACTAGTGTGGAGGGAGAGGGCTAT
>NW_019950559.1:0-7958 GCF_002910315.2 Salvelinus sp. IW2-2015 | reverse complement strand
CTATTGATTCGCATGTGGCATAATAGCCTAGACTTGTTGAATAACTATTGTTGTACCACCAGACCACACTCCTAATTTCAGTTGACATATTTTCAATAATGCAGATGTGGGACATTTGTTTGAGGTGTTGGGCTGGTCTGTAGTGCTTAGTGTACAACCAATAGTGTCCCCTCATGTCCAAGCCCCTAACCACAGGTGGTGGAAAAAGGACCCATGTCATACTTGAGTAAGTAAAGATACCTTAATAGAAAAAGTCACCAAAGTAAAATCCTACTTAGTAAAGTCAAAGTATCTGTTTAAATATACTTAAGTATCAAAAGTAAAATGAATTGTTAAAGTATACTTAAGTATCAAAGTAAAAGTATGAAATTTAAAACTCCTTAGTTTAAGCAACCAGACGGCCCATTTTCTTGTTTTTTTAAGGAAGTCAGGGGCACGCTTCCAATCAGAGTTGAAGTCGGAAGTTTACATACACCTTAACCAAATACAGTTACATCCACCTTAACAAATACAGTTACATCCACCTTAACCAAATTAACAGTTTACATCCACCTTAACCAAATACAGTTTACATCCACCTTAACCAAATACAGTTTACATCCACCTTAAACCAAATACAGTTACATCCACCTTAACCAAACAATACAGTTTACATCCACCTTAACCAAATACAGTTTACATCCACCTTAACCAAATACAGTTTACATCCACCTTACCCAAATACAGTTTACATCCCTTAACCAAATACAGTTTACATCCACCTTAACAAATACAGTTTACATCCACCTTAACCAAATACAGTTTACATACACCTTAACCAAATACAGTTTACATAACCTTAACAAATACATTTAAACTCAGTTTTTCACAATTCCTGACATTTAATCCGGGAAAAATTCCCTGTCTTAGGTCAGTTAGGATCACCACTTTATTTTAAGAATGTGAAATGTCAGAATAATAGTAGGAGAAATGATTATTTCAGCTTTTATTTCTTTCATCACATTCCCAGTGGGTCAGAAGTTTACATACACTCAATTAGTATTTGGTAGCATTGTCTATAAATTGTTTAACTTGGTCAAACGTTTCGGTAGCCTTCCAGAATAAAAAAAAAAAAAAAAAAAAAAAAAAAAAAAAAAAAAAAAAAAAAAAAAAAAAAAAAAAAAAAAAAAAAAAAAAAAAGAAAAAAAAAAAAAACGCCCTCCACAATAATGTTGGGTGAATTGTGCCATTCCTAAACTGACGAGCTGGTGTAATGATCATAGCCCCAGCTAGTTCCAACAGTTCTATTCTAAAGCAGTGTTGGTTTATCTGCAGGTTAATACTGATGAGGCCTGTCATAAATACAGTATCGGCCAAGTGATGCTGGTGCTCCATTGGTGAATACCACCTGCCTGCCTCACGACAGAGGCCCATAATCTGTTTAGAAGATGTAGCCTAACTGCCGTCAAAATACACATTTTTATATTGAGACCAGATGTCATCTGGTGAACCGGTCAAAAACGTGTTTGAGCGTTGTGACGTGTCGTGGCAACCATTCTACTGGTGCAGTCTCTTAGCCTGATGCGTATGCGTTARAAATCAATGGACAGTGAAAATTGGAAGGCTCCGTGATTTGAGCCTGATTTCATGTGAACACAAAACAACACTGCCGGCGACATTGTTGTGCATGACCGTTGATTCTGGCGAGTCCGTGTGTAACGGTCACTTGACCTAACGTCACGGTTTCTCACCCCCAAAAATAGCCTACATCGCATGTGAAGGGGAACAAACATGATTTCCCATCAATGGAAGGTTAGGACAGCGTTCTGAGAGGATAACTTACCAGATACGCGCCAACCGTCCCCTGCGCCAGCATCAGCGCACATTCCGATACGAGAAATATTTTGATATTAGAAAAACATGAAGTATGTTTCTGGTTATCATTGTGTTCGGGGTCTTCGGTACTCCTCTCCGTACAGATCTGAGTTTTCACCTGCATCCTTTCAGAAAAGGGACGGCTGGAAGCTACACAGATCCAGTCTAARGATGACCATTTCCAACGCGAGATAACCTAAGTCTATTGCAGGAGAACTAGCTGTCACTAACCGGCTCGAATTATTAACCCTGCTACAGTATGTCCACACACCATAAACATGGTCGGCAAACGGCAARACATTATTCTGAAGACCTTATTGGTCTGGTGGGTCCGGGCGCTTCTAAACATCCCTGGTGCGTCGACTCAGCTCCAGCAGGAATGAATGCCCCCATCAGACGTAACGTTGAAGGACATTGTTTTACCGCCGATGTTATGTTGATATCTCTAACCGCGGCAATGATCAGATTCCATAACAGCGGACAGTCGGAATCCAGGTCTCCATATCGTGCAGGTTGTTTTTCACAGAGAAATGCAATGATCGCACACCGTACCGTGCGTGTTGCGTTACTACGTAGCCACCTCTCTCAGTGCAGCTGGATAACCTGCACCAAAGTACCACCCCAAGCTCTCTCGCTCTGCCTCTCTCTCTTTCTCTCTGCCTATTTCTTTCTCTCTGCCCAGTTCTCTGCTCTCTCTGCCCAGTTCTCTGCTCTCTCTGCCTGTTTCTCTCCCTTTCTCTGCCCATTTCTTTCTCTCTGCCCAGTTCTCTGCTCTCTCTGCCTGTTTCTCTGCCCATTTCTCTATCTCTCTGCCTCTCTTCTCTCTGCCTATTTTTTTCTCTCTGCCCAGTTCTCTTCTCTCTCTGCCTGTTTCTCTGCTCTCTCTGCCCAGTTCTCTGCTCTCTCTGCCTGTTTCTCTCCCTTTCTCTGTCCATTTCTCTATCTCTCTGCTCTCTCTTTCATCTCTCACACAATTCTTACATTTAAGAGTCCATCCATTCCTGACTATATTCAACTTTACGAGATTACCCAGACTATTTACATTGCCCCCCCCCCCCTTTGTTTTTACACTGCTGCTACTCACTGTTTCTTATCTATGCAGTCACTTAACCCCTACCTACATGTACAAATTAGCTCACTAACCTGTACCCCCAACTGGGTAACGGTACCCCCTGTATATAGCCTCGTATTGTTATTTTATTGTGTTACTTTTTATTTTATTTTAATTATTTAATTTTATAATATTATTTAGTAAATATATTTCTGGAACTGAATTGTTGGTTAAGGGCTTGTAAGTAAGCATTTCACTGTACAACACCTGCTTGTATTCGGCCCATGTGACAATACAATTTGATTATGTCCAAGTATTGATTTTCTACCATTTGTATTTGTATTTATTAGGGTGACCCCATTGCCAAGGCAACAGCTACTCTTCCCGGGTCAATACATTAAGGCACTTACCTCACACATAAAACAACAGATAAAAACATACATATTATACATTATTACACCACTACATATCTACATACAAACTGTATAAAACCACCATCAAACAACATTACAAGTACTGTGTGCGTATGTGTGTGTTCTGTACCTGTGTGTGTGTGTGTTACTTCACAGTCCCCGCTGTTCCATAAGGTGTATTTTTATCTGGTTTTTTAAATCTGATTTTACTGCTTGTATCGTTACCTCCTAAATATAGATCCAACGGACGTTCCATCTCACTGCAAACTGCCCAATTCCATCTGGACAAGAGGAACTACCTCTGTCAGAATGCTGTCATTGACTAAAACTCAGCCTTCAACACTCATAGTAACCTCCAAGCTATCATTAAGCTCGGGGCCTTGGTCTGAGCCCTTGGTCTGAGCCCCGCCTGTGCTACTGGGCCTGGACTTCCTGACGGGCGCCCCCACAGGAAAGGCTAACAACATCATCAAGGACACCAACCACCCGAGGCCAGCTGCCTGTCACCCCGCTACTATCCAGAAGGTGAGGTCAGTACAGGTGCAGTCAAAGCTGGGACCAAGAGACTGAAAAACAGCTTCTACGTCAATTCATCACACTGTTAAGCCATCACTAGCCGCTACCACCCGGTCTACTCAACCCTGCACCTTAGAGGCTGCCTGCCTCTATACATAGACATGGATCACTGGTCACTGTAATAATGTTACTCACCCTGCCACCTTAGAGGCTGCTGCCCTATATAACATAGACATGGAATCACTGTCACTTTTAATAATGTTACTCCACCCTGCACCTTAGAGGCTGCTGCCCTCTATACATAGACATGGAATCACTGGTCACTTTAATCATGTTTACATACTGCTTTACTCATTTCATATGTTATATACTGTACATTGAGCAGCACTTTGAGATATCAGCTGATGTAAAAAAGGGCTATATAAATACATTTGATTTGATTTCTTCTACTGTATTGTAGTCAATGCCACTCCAACATTGCCGTTCTAATAATAATATATTTCTTAACGCCATTCTTTTACTTTCAGATTTGTGTGTATTGTGTGAATTGTTAGATATTATTGCACTGTTGGAGTAGGAAACACAAGCATTTTGCTCACCTGCAATAACATCTGCTAAATATGTGTTTGTGACCAATAAAAATTTGATTTGAATAGAGTTCCATGTAGTCATGGCCCTATGTATAGTGTGTGCCTCCCTAGCTGTTCTGGACTTGGCATTGTGAAGAGACCTCTTGGTGCATGTCTTTGTGGGTATGCATGGTGGTCAAGCTGTGTGCTGTAGTTTAAACAGACCTCTGGTGGCATGTTGTGGGTATGCATGGGTGTCCAAGCTGTGGCTGGTAGTTTTAAACAAGACCTCTGGTGATTCTTGTGGGTATGCATGGGTGTCCAAGCTGTTGCTAGTAGTTTAAACAGACCTCTGGTGGCATGTCTTGTGGGTATGCAATGGGTGTCCAAGCCTGTTGTGCTGTAGGTTTAAACAGACCTCTGGGTGGCATGTTTGTGGGGTATGCATGGGTGTCCAAGCTGTGTGCTGTAGTTTAAACAGACAGCTCGGTGCATATGTAACAGTATAACTTTACGCTGTCCCCTCGCCCGAACCCGGGCGCGAACCAGGGACCCTCTGCACACATCAACAACTGAACCCACAAGCGTCGTTACCCATCGCTCCACAAAGGCCGCGGCCCTTACAGAGCAAGGGAACCACTACTTCAAGGTTTCAGAGCAAGTGACGTAACTGATTGAACGCTATTAGCGCGTACCCGCTAACTAGCTAGCCATCTTCACATCCGTTACACATACGTTGTCAACATTCTTCGTGATAGAGTCAATCTCTCCTTCACTTTGAGCCATAAGAGATTGATATGCTAATTATTTTAATGTTAGCTCTCTGTGTACATTTAAGGGCCCCCTGTTGCCCTGTTCTGAGCCAATTTGTAATTTTTCTAAATTCCCTCTTTGTGCAACTGTCGTGGTAATTCCTGTATTACTCAATAATGAGAAGCCAACCTGTAATGCAGGTTTTGATAGTTATATTTTCAATAGTGATGTGGTTAGCTGTTATGTGACAATTTGAGTCAAAAACTCTATTTTATTTTTTGGTGTAGATGGCCAAGGAATTTGCACAGAACTTCCCCAACATCCCAAATTGATATGGAACCTTCAAAAACACATGGAGCAATTGCAAAAAGAAATGGCTGAGGATATACTAAAAATGTCTGGTATGAATGACATTTAATCCAAAGTAAATATAAATTCTTTATTTTTTTTTGTGGTTGTTGGGACAGCCATATGTTCAGTTCATGCCTATGATTTCAGAGTTCAACAAAGCCAACAAGCGCTTCCTGTGTGCCACTGATAAAGAACCTGAATAGTGGCCCAAAAGACTGACTGGGTTAGTAACTTTATTTAACATGTTTATAATCTTTAACAGTGACGGCATTTCAGACAATTTATGATATAACACAATGGATGGCTAATTCGTCATCCGTCATACTGCATTGATATTTTATATTTAAACATGTTACGCTTTGTTTTGTTTTAGATTGAATGTTTTGCATGCCAACGGTGGTCCATTGCTGTGCCTAGGAATGAGCACAAAAGAGTTCAACAGAGTAAAGGAACACAACTGGAAGGCCAGTCTTTGTTGAAAATGTATGCTAACCCCATCCACACTGAAGAGGACTGAAATGTGACATCAACCAGGATAAAGAGAAAGTATACGTTGTGAAATGTTTTCATGCTAATTGAAGTTAAGTGTCTGTTGACATGTTGGAAAATATTAAAGGTCTACAATCTTCTATTTAATTTGTCAATATTACATTTTATTCAATGATTTACTGGCCCCCATTACTGTGGTTACATGTTCAGTATATTATATGACCAGCCTACCTCACTAGCTCCTCTCCATCCCTGTTCAGTATATGTATTACCAGCCACTACCAAGCTTCCCCTCTTACATCCCTGTTCAGTTTATGTGATTGACCCCAAAGCCTACCTCAACAGCTCCCTTCTCATCCCTGTCAGTTTATGTATTGACCAGCTACCTCACCAGCTCCCTCTCCCATCCCGTTCAGTATATGTATTGATCAGCTACCTCACCAGCTCCCTCTCTCCATCCCTGTTCAGTATATTATTGATCAGCCTACCTCACCAGCTTCCTCTCCATCCCTGTTCAGTATATGTATTGACCAGCCTACCTCACCAGCTCCTCTCCATCCCTGTTCAGTATATGTATTGACCAGCCTACCTCACCAGCTCACTCTCCATCCTGTTCAGTATATGTAATTGACCAGCCTACCTCACCAGCTCACTCTCCATCCCTGTTCAGTATATGTATTGACAGCCTACCTCACCAGCCACTCTCCATCCTGTTCAGTATATGATTGACCAGCAAACCCACTGCAGCCACCTCACCAGCTCACCTCTCATCCCTGCTTTGGACAATTTTGATGACTCTCGTACTTTGCCTTTTCGCTTTATGGTTGATATTAACGATGAAAGAGAGATATTATCTGTCTCTGTTCCTATTGTGTACCGCTGTTAAATACTCGGGGGAAAAACAAAACAGGAAAATAAGTACTTAGAACTCACAATTATTGTAGATAAATATTAAGAAAAGGTAAACACAACACTGACTGAACCCTCTAATTGCAAAACTAATATTAATGTCCAACAACATAGAGGATTTGACTAGAGTTATGCAATATGGGTGTAAATCCACTGCACGCTTCTTAGGTGTGTAATGACATGACCAAAGGCTATTGCAAATTTGAAACTATGAAAAATGTACGTTACACTGCTGATTTTACAGTACACAAACAAGAGTCTGGAATATAGAAGGGTAGTCAGCGGACATTACGTCACATGACCAAGGAAGCTTTGAAATTTTACATTTTCAAAAATTCAGTAAATCAATTGAGATGAAAATGGACAAACTAGGGTGTGCAATGTGGTTCTTTGCCATTGGTTAGCTACAACCAGTTTTGAAAGTGTTAGGAGTAATGGTTAAAGAGCTATGAAATTTTGAAAATGTGATTTGTCACTATGTTGACGGGTCCCTAACTGCTTGTTGGTGGCTAGAAAACTACAGGCGAATTATCGTCGAATATCCAACCTGAAACTGTCTTTTACCTCGGTGTTAACTCTCACCGGTAGCCAAATTAGCTTGAGCTGCTGTGGTTACAAGAAGCAGAGTAAAGGGAGGCGTTGTTGTCATGACGACACTACACAACTCACCGGAAGAAAATGTGTTGCTAGGTCAGTGCTTTACGGATCATTTTCATTTTCAACTTCAATTGGATATGTGCCCAAAGATCCAATTTAGCAAAGATCATATGTCAAGGACGGGATTGGCTTTGGTTGGCCAATTTCTGACGTGAAAGGTAATAGTAACTGTCAAAGTGAAAATGAAGCAAATGCAATTTTCTTTTGTGTCGGCAGTATATTAACTAGCAAGTAGTTCTGTGTCTCTTGTCAGAAGAGTTTTGAGAAAAGTCTGTGTGCAAAGCTTACAATGTTTATTTCCAATGCCACTGATGCTTAACGTAACGTTAGCTAATAACGAGACCAAACAACATTAGCTAGCAACTCGGGTAGGACAACTTTTCCATTCAGTGTTAG
>NW_019950558.1:0-7959 GCF_002910315.2 Salvelinus sp. IW2-2015 | reverse complement strand
TAAGACTGATGTTACTAGAATAAAGTCTCCTCCTCTGCCAATGTTTTTAAACTGGATTTGTACTAGAATGTCTCCTCACTCTGGCAATGTTTAGAACTGGATTGTACTAGGAATGTCCCTCCCTCTCTGCCATGTTTAAACTGGATGTACTAGAATGTCCTCCCTCCTCTGCATGTTTAAATGCAAAAAACCGAATCCATGAACCAATGATTTGTATTTAAAAAGCTAAAACCAATTGGGTTTCACAGTGGTCAATAAGTTTCAAGTTTCCCTCAAGATCAGAATGACGGCAGAAATTAGAACAAGTCCATGTACATGAATGCCTGTTGTCGGTGTAGCTGCAGATCAGTTACGTTATTGAGATTATGGCCACAGTGGGTTTATGGCTAGTCTAGCTTCATGTGTTTCAAATGATGTCATGCGGTTCAATGTGACGAATGTGTCTTGTATGCAATGAGTTGATGGTTGGGGAAATGCAACTTTTGAAAATGTATTTTTGTGTTTGTTTTTTGTTTTTTGTGTGTGTGGGGTGTCAGTAAGTATACTTAAACGTAACGCTAGTTTTGTGCGAGTCCTGTTTTGTGCGTGTTGCGACCATAGGCAGTGGGGTTCTGAGAAGGGGCCCTCTGTTTTTGAAGCTTTAACAAATTTCAATTGTGCTGTTTTTATTTCATTGTGTGTTTTATTTGGTCGTGATTTTTAAACTGGATTTGTCTTGTGGTCAAGTGTCTGAATCCTGGATTTTCCCCTGCTATGCAACAAGAATCACAACATGTGGGCGGAAGGCCATCACCAGGTTTGGCCCGTGTCGTCCTGGTACCAGACCACCTTGTAATTAGAAGCCTGTGGAACCTTCTTGGGAGAAATAGAGGTATCTCTATTTGCATGTTATGCATTGAATGTTTGTGTATTACTTAGAATATGAAAAGTGGAAGTCCATGGTGCATATTCTAGTGTCTGTCTGTTTTTTTGGGGTTTCCTTGGCTTTTTTTGCCAGGGTGTTCTCGCTGTTCTTCCTCCATGGAACGTCTTTGGCTTGTTTGTTCTGTATGGGTTTTTTTACAGTGTAGCCAATGGCTGTTTTTCCTTTGCTGTCTTTTAACCCATTGATAGCATGTCTATGTGCTCTTCAATGTCATCAAACAACCTCACCACCTTTCCTTGGCCTTCCTTGCCCTTTTGCTTGCCTTCCTGCCCCTCTCCCACTTGCCCTCTCCCTTGCCCTCTCTTGCCCTCTCTTGCTTCTCCTTGCCCTCTCCTGCCCTTCCTTGCCTTCTCCTTTGCCCTCTCCTTGCCCTCTCTTTGCCCTCTTCTGCCTTCTCTTGCCCTCCTCACTTGCCTCTCTCAACTCTTTTTGAAGAAAGGGTAACAATTTCCTATAGCAACTTCTTTAAAAAAAAAGGTCAAGCATTTTTCTATAGATACTTCCTTTTAAAAAGGTCAAAACATTTCCTAAGCATAACTTCTTTTAAAAAGGTCAAACATTTCCTATAGCATATCTTCTTAAAAAAGGTACATTTCCTATAGCATATCTCTTTAAAAAAGGTCCCATATCCTATAGCATTCTCTTTAATAGGTTCCAACATTCCTGTAGCAATATTAGAAAAGGTAAACATTTCCTGTAGCATTTATATTAATAAAAGTCACATTTCCTATAGCAATATCTTCTTTAAAAAAGGACAACATTTCCTGTAAACCAATATCTTCTTTTTAGAAAGTCAAACATTTTTCCTATAGCAATATTCTTTAAAAACAGGTCAATCAATTTCCCTGTGCAAATCTCTCTTTTGAAATAACAATTTTCTTATAAGCAATATCTCTTAAAAAGAGGGTTTCAACATTTTCCTGTAGCAAATCCTCTTTAGAAAAACATTAATTTGCAAAGGTAGTAACTCTATTGGAATTCATGACAGCTTAAATAGAAAACAATTCGACCTTCTTTTAATGCATTCAAGCCAAATAGCTCTCGTGCCAAAGATACTGTAAATGTTGTTAATTGTAAGCCTACACAAATCAAGGTGAAGTCAAATCCTACTGTTCATATTCTGTAGTAGAACACAAAAGAACAACTGTTGGTTGTTGTGATATTGCAAGTTGTTACATTCCATTTTAAGAGTAAGCACTTGGAAGTACTTTCAATGTTTGGATTTCATAACAGTAGGACTATTTGCAATTGGGAAGAGGTAGTGTAGTAGTGATAGTATGAATATGGTGAAGTAGCAGAGAGTTGTTTATTATAGTAGTAGTAAGTTTATTGTAGTATTATTTAGTAGCATGTTATAAAGTGCTAGCTCCAACTAGTGTAGCACTTAAATGGTATGGGAGCAGGATACTGTGCAAACAGTGGTTGGGTTAAACAGCGTTTAATAGGTGAGGTTATCATGGGAAATCAACTGTTCAAGCAATACTGTGCCTGCCCACACCACTGCATGGCCTTCATACACCAAAGCAACCACACTTTGGACACACCTGCCAACCTGTTTGTCAATGAATCACATGACCCAAGATGAGAACAGTTTAAAGAGAAGGATTTGTGTTTTTGGGTTTTGTTAAGATGGCAAGAACCCCGTCCTAAATCCGACCTACGGAACGGTGTCCCTAGAGGTCCAAAATGCCTCCATGCCAAATCCTTAAACCTCCAACTTTCCTGGGTCCTTCTTTTTTGTGTACTTTTTAAACTGTTTGTAAAAGGACAGAGGAAATCTCATAGGGGAAAAAAAAAAAAAAAAAAAAAAAAAAAAAAAAAAAAAACCCATTTGTCTGTTGTAAAAGTTCAGTGAAGCAGATGAATGAGTACAATGTACATGTTGAAAGAAGTACCTCTGGCGGAGTTAATTATGTTGGTTTGTTCAATCCGTAGAAATAAAAGACACGCACGTGGGTCCCACATGCATTATATATTGTATGTACTCTGTACCATGTTTGTTTCTAATGGAGAAACTACGTCTGTAATTAAAAGCATTGCTCAATTAAGATTATCTATTGGAAATTTTGTTTTTAATCCAGGAAACCTACACTGATTCTGGGTTCTGGGGAATTCTGGACATAGTAATTGGAAAATTTCTGGTTTTTCTGTTATTGTGGAAGCTTTTTTCTATGTACCAGTTGGTACCTGATGTTTTAATTTTCAAGTCGTTTTGGCAATTCATTAATTGTATGTCAATTGTAGCAATTTTGCTGTTGTGCCAAATTTTATTCTAAAGGATGTGAAATGTGTAACTGTTTTTGGTTTTTTTGGAATTATTCTAAATATAATGAGTCAAAACAAATAGTGGATTTGCTTGTTTTTAGGGCTTCATTTCCTGTTTTTCAGTGGATAATCAATATTTATCAAAAGAGACCTGGTCCTTCAAAATGGTCCCTGCTAAAATAAAGGGTAAACAAGCTCTCTATGAACAACTGTGTTACATTGCCCAGAATTTGGGTTTTAGTGTTATATCGAGGTACTGTCCCAGTGTCCCATAAGTGACCACTGTTGAATTACTCTGGAGATTAACGCAGTTAAAGATAACACGATGTGTCCATTTTAATCATCTGACTGATGTTGCCAAATTTGGGTTATAGCTTTCCGCTTTCAACGCAAATGTTTCATTCCCCACTAGTGTCTGAAACCTGAATATTTAGACCAGGGATGGGCAACTTTGATGGGGGTGGGGGCGACAAATAAAATGAACCCTCATGAGAGGCCCGCAGTGGTTCATGGGTCTGCCGTACCCCAATCCAAAGTTTGTAAAGTTTTATTTCAGGCAATTCTACTCATTTTTCCATGGGGCGAAGAGGAACTGTTGGGAGTTTTTAATATGAAAACTGATGATCATGGGGCCTCAGCCTGGTTTGCTTACTACAAGGTTTTTTGATTAGCTCCGCCTAGTAAACATGGCAGAGGAGGAGGACATTCTAGTACATCCAGTTTAAACATGGCAGAGGAGGAGGACATTCTAGTACATCCAGTTTAAACATGGCAGAAGAGGAGGACATTCTAGTACATCCAGTTTAAACATGGCAGAGGAGGAGGACATTCTAGTACATTGAGAGACTTACAGGACAGCTTAAGAAATTACAGATTCAGATAATAATATAATTATTTCAGTATCATATACTCACTAAGGAACTAGGATGGTTGACAAAACAGTTGAAAGTCTGACATATCGTAAGGAGACCATGTCGAACAAGACCCCTGCCCAAAGCACACATAACCCCTGACCTTTAAATCCTTATATACACAAAAAGTTGACACCGTCACACAAACATTCCCTGTACATTTCATAGTCCACTGGAAAGGGCCTTGTGACCATTTGGGGCTGGACTGTGAGGAGCTTTCATCACTGTTATCAGCCTGGGCCAGGGGGGCAAGGGCCAGGCTATATTCAGTGTCAGGGGGCTAATCCTAGGGCCACCCTCCACCACAAGGAGTTTGATTTGATCCACCACTCTGATCTGGACCAGAAAACATGCACTGATGGACAGACACATACAGACAGATATACTGGTAGAGCGCTGTAGATGGTCTGGTTTTGAACTTGGTACTAATCTGAGGCCCTAATGGCCGGAGTTTTAAATGAGTGTGTGAAAGTAATAATTTACTCTGTGTGTATTTTATAATTCTGTATGTCTGCATGGGAGAAAATACATTGGTTTGCATGTATGTATGTTTGTATGTGTGTTCGCAAATGTGTGTGTATGTCAAGTGTTCCGGCATGTATGTGTGTCTGGTGTGTGTGCAGGCCTTAGGACAGATTCTCCTCCCCTCCAAAGTAGGAGAAACCCTTGAACTCGTCTTGGTTGATCTGCTTAATAATGGCGTCTTCTACAGGGGTGAGGACAGGCTCCTCGCGAGTGAAGTCCTGGTCAAAGTTGTTCACGTCCCTTTTGGTTTTCTGTACAGGAGCAGGAAGGAAGGGAAACAGGAGGGATAGTAAGGAAAAACAGGATGATGACTGCCAAATTAGATCTCTGAAAACATTTCTAAAGACAGTCATAGTGTTATTACCAGTGAATTAGTGTCACACATGGATTGACTGTTGTTTGTGTTTCCTTGATAAAGTCATTATAAAACAAGGCTGATTGACATAATAGACATGGATGGAATAATCACAGAACCTCTCTTTCATGCCCCCAGTTCTCTCATTCCCGTTGTGTGATGTTGAGGTGCTCGTCGCCCCCTCTCTGTGTACATGGGAACAGGACGGACCCTTCCCCTCACACCCCTTCAGGCATTTCCTACCACCTCATACCCAGCCCATTCCGCAGCTCTCTATCTTTAAACTATACACACAAAGAAATACTGATGCTTAGATAGAGATGTAGGATCGTAACTTAAGTCAGTTTTCTACAGCAGGAAAATATTCCTGCAGCCACAGGAAATGTGAATTTGTCACCACTTCCGCCGAAGTCGGCTCCTCTCCTTGTTCGGGCGGCGTTCGGCGATCGACGTCACCGGCGATCGACGTCACTCTCCTTGTTCGCCGCTCCATTTCTCATATATCCATTTGTTTTGTCTTGTTTCATACACACCTGGTTTTCATTCATTAATCACACTACATGTATTTAGTCCTCTATTCCCCTCCATGTCTTTGTGTGTAATTGTTTATTGTTAATGGTGTATGTTCACACGCTATACTTTTGTATTCATGTTCCGTGTTTTTTGGGCACTTAGATGTCATGTTGTGCCTATTTTTTGACCGGAATAAAAGTGCGCCTGTTTACTCTACTCTGCTCTCCTGCACCTGACTTCGCCTCCCTTACACAGCCTTTACAGAATTACACACCTACTATGGAGTCAGCAGGAGCAGGTACCCCGGTTAGAGGAGTCGAGGAGCGCGTCCAGGAACATTCGGCTATGTTACAACATCTTGGTGCCATGATGGATTGCGCTGTCCAGACTATGGACCACTGGGAGAGATAGGAAGTCTCTCCAGTGCCTCGACCAGCGCAACCGGGGTTGCCTCTACCCGTCCCATCCGGAGCCAGTCCCAGTGGGATACGTCTCTCCCTTCCCAGGGAGTATGATGGGACGGCCACACAGTGCCAGGGATTCCTATTACAACTGGACCTTTACCTGGCCACTGTGCACCCAGATCCCTCGGGAAGGGAGAGTGTCTGCCCTCGTCTCATGCCTCTCAGGGGGAGCTCTGGAGTGGGCAAACGCCGCGTGGGGAGAAGATGACGCGGCGTTGGACCACTTCGAGGAGATCACCCGTCGTTTCCGGGCCGTCTTCGACCATCTGCCCGAAGGGAGAGCAGCGGGAGAACGGCTCTTCCATTTGAGGCAGGGGACGAGGAGCGCCCAGGAATTCGCCTTGTAATTCCGGACCTTGGCCGCCGGAGCAGGCTGCAACGACAGGGCCCTTATCGACCACTATCGGTGCAGCCTGCGCGAGGACGTCCGATGTGAGCTGGCCTGCAGGGATGCCACCATCTCCTTTGACCAACTGGTGAATTTGTCTATTCGGTTGGATAACCTGCTGGTCACCCGCGGATGTCCAGAGGGGGCTCTGTTGGTGCCATCTTCCAGCACCCCTGCTCCGGTGCCCATGGAGTTGGGAGGGGCTGCGCGTAGGGAGACTGGAGGAGGAACCATCACGTGCACCATCTGTGGCCGCAGAGGGCACACTAACAGTTGGTGCCGTGTCGGTTCCTCTGGGAGTCGAGGTAACAGGCAGGGCACTCTGGCGTCACCCCAGGTGAGTCTGCGCCACACTCATCCAGAGTCCTCTGTTGACCACCTGTTTGTTTCCCTGATTTCCCCCTGCATTCCCAGCATAAGGCGCTCGTCTATTCAGGCGCAGCTGGGAATTTTATCGACAGAGCGTTAGCCCTTAGTTTAGGGATCCCCATTATTCCTGTAGTTAGACCTTTCCCGGTTCACGCTCTGGATAGTCGACCATTAGGCTCCGGGCTAATCATGGAAGCCACCATCTCCCTGGCCATGGAGACGCAGGTGGGTCACGAGGAGAAAATCAGTCTCTTCCTCATTGACCGTCCTGCGTTTCCCGTGGTACTATGCCTTCCCTTGTTAGCTCATCATAACCCCACTATTTCCTGGCAACAGAGGGCTCTCACGGGGTGGTCGCGACAGTGCTCGGGGAGGTGTGTAGGGGTTTCTGTTGGTGCTACCACGGTGGAAAGTCCAGACCAGGTCTCCACCGTGCACACCCCCCCCCAGAATATAAAAAGAAGGCGACTCAATTACCACCTCATCGACGGGGGGATTGTGCGAGAAATCTCCTGGCAGACGCTGCGCTTCCCAGGAGTCATGTGTATCCTCTGTCGCAAGCGGAGACGGTGGCTATGGAGACATATGTCTCCGAATCCCTGCGTCAGGGGTACATTCGGTCCTCCACTTCACCCGCCTCCTCGAGTTTCTTTTTTGTGAAGAAGAAGGAGGGAGGTCTACGCCCGTGCATTGACTATAGAGGTCTCAATAAAATCACGGTGAGGTATAGTTACCCGCTACCTCTTATCGCCACGGCGATTGAGTCAATGCATGGGGCGCGCTTCTTCACGAAACTGGATCTCAGGAGTGCGTATAACCTGGTGCGTATCCGGGAGGGAGACGAGTGGAAGACAGCGTTTAGTACCACCTCAGGGAATTATGAGTACTTAGTCATGCCTTACGGGTTGATGAATGCTCCATCAGTTTTCCAATCCTTTGTAGACGAGATTTTCAGGGACCTGCACGGGCAGGGTGTAGTGGTGTATATCAATGACATTCTGATATACTCCGTTACACACGCCGAGCATGTGTTCTTGGTACGCAAGGTACTTGGACGACTGTTGGAGCATGACCTGTATGTCAGGGCCGAGAAATTCCTGTTCTTTCAGCAGGCCGTCTCCTTCCTAGGGTATCACATTTCCACATCAGGGAGAGTGACCGCATTGCAGCCGTGCGTAATTGGCCGACTCCCACCACGGTAAAGGAGGTGCAGCGATTTTTAGGGTTTGCCAATTACTACCGGA
>NW_019950557.1:0-7959 GCF_002910315.2 Salvelinus sp. IW2-2015 | reverse complement strand
GTGCTTATAGCCTTCTAGCCGTACCCTCATCCCTACTTCCTCTTGTTCCTCTGGTGATGTAGGGTTAAATCAGCCCTGCCTGCCTAGTTTCCCTCTATCCCAGGCGCTCTCTTCCTGTAGCGTAAAAGCTTTGGTTTCATGCATTGTTAACATTAGAAAGCTCCTCCCTAAGTTGTTTTATTCACTGGGGAAAGTCGTGTTTGCCCAGCAACAGCCCCAAAACATCACTGCTTCATAGAGGAGATCTGCATGAGGAATGGGCCAAAATTACCAGCCAACATTGTGTGTGAAAACCTTGCTGAAGGATTACAGAAAACGTTTGACCTCTGTCATTTGACAACAAAGGTATATAACAAAGTATTGAGATAAACTTTTGTTATTGACCAAATACTTATTTTCCACCATAATTTGCAAATAAATTCATAAAAAATCCTACAATGTGATTTTCTGGATTTTTCTTTCTCATTTTGTCTGTCATAGTTGAAGTGTACCTATGATAAAAAATTACAGGCCTCTCTCATCTTTTTAAGTGGGAGAACTTGCACAATTGGTGGCTGACTAAATACTTTTTTGCCCCACTGTATAGCCCTTGGTTCTCTCCAGACCTGACTGCCCTTAACCAACACAAAAACATCCTGTGGCGTTCTGCATTAGCATCGAACAGCCCCGGTGAAATGCAACTTTTCAGGGAAGTTAGAAACCAATATACACAGGCAGTTAGAAAAGCCAAGGCTAGCTTGTTCAAGCAGAAATTTGCTTCCTGCAACACAAACTCAAAAACGTTCTTGGACATTGTAAAGTCCATGGAGAATAAGAGCACCTCCTCCCAGTTGCTCACTGCACTGAGGATAGGAAACTCTGTCACCACCGATAAATCCACTATAATTGAGAATTTCAAAAAGCATTTTTCTATGGCTGGCCATGCTTTCCACCTGGCCACCCCAACCCCGGTCCTAGTGAAAAGTCAACTGTCCCGGTTGATATATTATCGAATAGATATTTGAAAAACACCCTGAGGATGGATTATAAAAAACGTTCGACATGTTTCTGTGGACATTATGGATATAATTTGGAATTTTTGTCTGCGTTGTCATGACCGCTCTTTCCGGTGGATTCCTGGGCATAACGCACCAAACTAACGGAGGTATTTGGATATAAAAAAAATATCTTTATGGAACAAAAGGAACATTTGTTGTCTAACTGGGAGTCTCGTGAGTGAAAAAATCCGAAGATCATCAAAGGTAAACGATTAATTTGATTGCTTTTCTGATTTTCGTGACCAAGTTACCTGATGCTAAGTGTACTTATTGTTTTGTCGAGCGATCGATAAACTTACACAAACGCTTGTATTGCTTTCGCTGTAAAGCATCATTTCAAAATCTGAGAYGACAGGTGGATTAAYAAAAGGCTAAGCTGTRTTTTGCAATATTGCACTTGTGATTTCATGAATATGAATATTTTCTAGTAATATTATTTACCTGTGGCGCTATGCTACGCTATGCTATTCAGCGTTGCTGATGACAATTACCGCGGATCTGGGATGGGTGGTTCAGAAAGGTTAACAACCCTCCAGACGAGCTTCAATGCCATACAACTCTCCATCCGTGGCCTCCAACTGCTCTTAAATACAAGTAAAGCTCTTCAACCAATCGCTACCTGCCCCTGTCCGCCCGTCCAGCATCACTACTCTGGACGGTTCTGACTTAGAATATGTGGACAACTACAAAGGTGTCTGGCTAGACTGTAAACTCTCCTTCCAGACTCACATCAAACATCTCCAATCCAAAGTTAAATCTAGAATTTGCTTCCTATTTCACAACAAAGCATCCTTCACTCATGCTGCTAAACATACCCTCGTAAAACTGACCATCTTACTGATCCTCGACTTCGGCGATGTCATTTTCAAAATAGCCTCCAACACCCTACTCAACAAATTGGATGCAGTCTATCACAGTGCCATCCGTTTTGTCACGAAAGCCCCATATACTACCCACCACTGCGACCTGTACGCTCTCGTTGGCTGGCCCTCACTTCATACTCGTCGCCAAACCCACTGGCTCCAGGTCATCTACAAGACCCTGCTAGTTAAAGTCCCGCCTTATCTCTGCTCGCTGGTCACCATAGCTGCACCCACCCGTAGCACGTGTTCCAGCAGGTATATCTCACTTGCCACCCCCAAAGCCAATTCCTCCTTTGGCCGCCTCTCCTTCCAGTTCTCTGCTGCCAATGACTGGAACGAACTACAAAAATCTCTGAAACTGGAAACACTTATCTCCCTCACTAGCTTTAAGCACCAGCTGTCAGAGCAGCTCACAGATTACCGCACCTGTACATAGCCCATCTATAAATAGCCTAAACAACTACCTCTTCCCCTACTGTATTTATTTATGTATTTTGCTCCTTTGCACCCCAGTATTTCTACTTTGCACACTCATCTACTGTCAAATCTACCATTCCAGTGCTTTACTTGCTATATTTTATTTACTTCGCCACCATGGCCTTTTTTTGCCTTTACCTCCCTTATCTCACCTCATTTGCTCACATTGTATATATACTTATTTTTCTACTGTATTATTGACTGTATGTTTGTTTTACTCCATGTGTAACTCTGTGATGTTATATGTCGATCTGCTTTGCTTTATCTTGGCAAGGTCGCAATTGTAAATGAGAACTTGTTCTCAACTTGCCTACCTGGTTAAATAAAGGTTAAATAAATCAAATATAAAAAACTTTGAAGAACCTCACATTTTTTAACACTTTTTTGGTTACTACATGATTATTGTGTTATTTCATAGTTTTTACGTCTTCACTATTATTCTACAATGTAGAAAATAGTAAAAATGAAGAAAAACCCTTGGATGAGTAGGTGTGTCCAAACTTTTGACTGGTACTGTATATCTTCTCCCAAATACTTCAAATGGGAAACAATATGGGAAGTAGATATGGCGTCCTCCATCGGGGTCTTGAGAGGCAGTAGGGCTGATTTGGTTAAATACATTTTATAACTGCGATAAAGCTGAATTCATATATGATCTTCAATGCATTTGGAAGTGATTGAGATATATTGTCCGCGTATAATGAGATTAACTTCTTTGGGGTAGAGGGCAGTATTTTCACGTCCGGATGAAAAGCATGCCCAGAGTAAACGGCCTGCTACAAAGCCATAAAAGCTAGAATATGCATGTTAGTATATTTGGATAGAAAACACTCTGAAGTTTCTAAAACTGTTTGAATGATGTATGTGAGTTTAAACAATTTAAAGGCAATGACACCAAATACTAATTGAGTGTATGTAAACTTCTGACCCACTGGGAATGTGATGAAAGAAATAAAAGCTGAAATAAATCATTCTCTCTACTATTATTCTGACATTTCACATTCTTAAAATAAAGTGGTGATCCTAACTGACCTAAAACAGCGGATTTTTACTTGGATTAAATGTCAGGAATTGTGAAAAACTGAGTTCAAATGTATTTGGCTAAGGTGTATGTAAACTTCCGACTTCAACTGTTTTTATATATATTATTTTAAAACAATTCTCAGAACATTCCCCATGTGTGTTCGCTTGTCTGGTTCTGTTCTGTAGTTTCGACCCAATGATTCATCCGACAAACAAAGAACTTTGCGTCCTGCAGGCTCACGCATGGATCAAAGCTGGCGAGACATTCAAGCTGGCGAGACATTCAATCATCATCTTCACAGACGAATCAACCGTGGCCATTGAGCAATTTGCCGAAAATTGCGACAGAAAAAAGGAAGAAGATCAAGAAGATTAACGAAAACATAAAGATTTTGATAAAGAAATGTTGTTTTGAGTTAGAAATGTAACACTTTAGAGTACTTAAGCATCGAATACATTGCAAGTTGAGGGATTTTAACAACAGTAGCCGGGCTATAAAAAGATTATTGTCCTGCTAATAGGAAGCATTTTCATGATAACAAAGTAATTAAAGTGGCCTCCCTGTGAAAGAAGCTATTTTTGTTTTGACTATAATTTAAAACTATTGCCATGTTTGTTCTTAAATATAGCAGCTAGTGTTTTGTTTTAAGATGCAAACTGAACATTTTAACAGCTTGCTTGGTTCAAATTGAAAGGCAAATTTATTCGACATAAATAGCGAGGTGATTTCAAGGTTAAAACGTCTGGTCGAAATGGTCTGCTGGAATAACCTAGTGAGAATGGAATTGTATTTGAATCACTGAATCATTAACTGAATGTACGTGTCACGACTTCCACCGAAGGTGGCTCCCCTGCCTGTTCGGGCGGCGCTCGGGCGGTCGTCGTTGCCGGTCTACGAGCTACCACCGATCCCCTTTTCCTTTTCTGTTTGTTATGTCTTATTGGTTGCACCTGTTTCTTGTTTGAGTTTTGGTTCAGGACTATTTAAGCTGGTTAGGCCCGCCTGCTTTTGTGCGGGCTTGTTTTCTGTTAGTCTAGGTTGGTTGCGTGTTGTGTTCCCTGTCTGTTTGTGCCCAGTTTTGGGTTGGACACTTTTGTTTTCGCCTGTTGTTTTTGCCGTTAATTGTGGATACCGCAATAAAGTTTGGTTTCCCCCATTATCCTCTGCTCTCTGCGCTTGACTCCGCACCCACCACTCCTGGCTGTGTGACAGAAGCCCGCACCATTACCCATGGAGTCAGCAGGAGCAGCTGCACCCCCTCTCCCATCCATGGAGGAGCGTGTCCTTGCCATCATATGGCCAATTCTCCACTGATCTCGGGTCAAGCAATGGAATGATAAGTGAGATGGATGAGGAAACTGGACGATGGGATAGAGGAGGTTGGTGTTCCTGCTCTCTACTCACCACATCAGCTCCCTCGCGGTCCGGCCGAGCATACTCCTTGGCGGCATCGGATCCAGGTGACTTTGCGTCTGAGCCGCTCCCAGGGAGTATAGCACCTGGAATGGCGGCTGGGTGCCAGGGTTCTTACTACAAGCTTGAGCTGTCACCTGGCTACGTTCGTCCGATCGCTCTGGTGAGGAGCGTGAGCGGTCCTCCGTCTTCCTGTCTCTTGACGGTCCGAGCCCTGGAGTGGGCAGGCCAGTTTGTAGGAAATGGCCAGGACTCTGCGAGGGACCACTAGAAGCCAGAGTTTTGGTTGCAAAGTGTTGTTGTCTGTCCCTGAATAATTGTGCCCAGTTTTGGGTGGAACTTTGTTTTCGCCTAAAGTTGTTGCTTTGCCGTTTAAATTGTAGGATACCGCAATAAAGTTTGGTTTCCCCCATTATCCCTGCTCTCTGCGCTGACTCCGCACCCCCCACCACTCGCTGGGCTGTGTGACAGTACGCTTGTAAAAACAATTGGGCCAAGCGTTTGATATCTTACTTGTAGCCTTACTCAGAAGAGACAGTGTTTGCCCTAATCTAAAGATTTTTTAGGTGGAATAACAGGATGGGGCATTGCGATGGCAGCTGTGACCAGGTGATCTTGATTAAACAAGGCCTACAACAGCAATGGTATCTTAAGTTTTTTCTGGTGGTAATAAGTAGTATTGTGACACCGAAATTGATTTTTTTCGTTAAGAATTGGCTGGTATGGCTTTAGTAGCATTTGCGCATTGTCTCTCTAGACAAGAGAGCAATAATCATCGGTTTGGTTTCTTTCGCATTTTCTAAAACCTTACGATGGGTGACAGTGCACTGAAGATCACCTTGATAAGAAGGATTGTGTAAACGTAATGGATGTATCGTACAGTAATGTGAATGGTAATATGTTAGTGTTTTTGTTTGTAGCACACTAATGGTGCAATATCTTGGTAACAAGTGTTACAAGGTTAATGATGAGTAGAGGGATTGAAGCCGCTTTATATTAAGATGGTAAACAAGATTAGCATTGGGGTGGCAAGCGAGTCCAAGGTGGTGATGACATGGTGAAGTACAGGGATTGAGAAACAGGGTTCTTCATGACAAGATTTTCTGCATTATTGGGTACTCCTTGTTTAATATTGTTAGGAACTCCACGTAATTTTGAGCAGGAAGAACCTCTTTAGGATCCCGCCCCTTTTTCGTCTAGAAAATCACATACCCAAATCTAACGCCTATAGCTCAGTACCTGAAGCAAGGATATGCACATTGCATACATTTGAAAAGGAAACACTTTTGAAGTTTGTGGAAATGTGAAATGAATGTAGGAGAATATTAAAACATTAAATCTGGTAAAATAATATGTTTTGTACCATCATCTTTGAAATGCAAGAGAAAGGCCATATCTATTATTCAGCCCAGGCACAATTTAGTTTTGGCCACTAAGATGGCATCAGTGTATTGCAAAGTTTTTAGACTGATCCAATGAACCATTGCATTTCTGTTCAAAGTTTTGTATCAAGACTTCCCATGTACCTAATTGGTTTATTAAATAACTTTTTCAACTTCATAACCTGTGCACTTCTCCTCAAACAATAGCACGGTAAATTCTTTCACTGTAATAGCTACTGTGAATGAACAGTGCACCGCCATAATTGACAAGAATTTAAGCTTCTGCCAATATCAGATATGTCTATGTCCTGGGAAATGTTCTTGTCACTTACAAACCTCATGCAAGCATACGCGCACATTAGCTTTACGCGTCCCGAGGGTGGGACACCGATCTGTAGAAATCCTTAAGAGCTTTAATTAATATAAAACGATTTATATATTTAACGAGAGTAAGACTTGCCTGCTAAGGCGAGTTTTTATGGGGTTCACTCTAGCTTCCTGCCCAGCTAGTCCTGGGTGTTTGAGGAAATGGGTTTTTTACAAGAGGGTCATAACTTTAGCAGCCACATCCATTCTATGATCACTGAGGGAGATGTATTCCCAGTGGAACAGGATTGGGGTGGTGGTAACCAAGATAGAGAGGCCTGGAGGAAACAGACACAATGGCCTCAGAATTCCTAATTAATCCTGGGCATTCTGGGAGACAGCACCAGAGGCAGCTGACCAGAGGAGGACCCCAAAGTTGCTATGGTGCCCACAATCATGTGGGGGGTGGAAACAAAGCATTTTGGGTATCAGCTATATAAACTGTGCATTTTTCTGAAAAGGGTTAGGCTCTCAGCCTAACAGTCAAAACTGTTAGGCTGACGGTTTCATTTTGGCAAAATTAATCAATATTAATTAAAAGATAGAAATAAGGAGAAATTAACAAGTCTCTCAGTACTGAATTTCCACGGAATTTTCCACGACACCCACACAGGTATGTTGACTATGCTGTCGGAGGTGAGTTCAGAGCTACAAGTGGTACTGGCATGGATTGTGACTCCATCTCGTCCCTTGCCCTCTTCAACGGCGTCATTCTCCGCCTGACTCTCTGCAATAACGAAATGGCCTCTCTGCAATACCGCCTGGGCCTACAGTAAACTAACAGTACACTTGTTGAAAGTGACAGAAATGACTAATAATAAAGCCATTTAGACCTTCACTAAAGATGTCAAGTCAAAAGTTATACTTAAGAAACTTCTTACAGCTGAGATCCGTTAAGCGGGATCGACTTGACAAACAGCCAGTGAAAGTGCAGGGCGCAAATTCAAACAACAGAAAATCTCATAATTAAAATTCCTGCAAACATAACAAGTATTTACCACTATTTTAAAGATAAACTTGTTGTTAATCCACCAAGTGTCTGATTTCAAAAAAGGCTTTTCGACGAAAGCTAACCATCTGATTAGGTTAGGTCAGTACCTTAGTCACCACGAAAACACAGCATTTTTCCAAGCCAAAAAGAGAGGAGTCACAAAAAGCAAAACAGAGATAAAATGAATTATAAACCTTTGATGATCTTCATCAGATGACACTCAGAGGACTTCATGTTTGCATACAATGTATGTTTGTTCGATTAAAGTTCATATTTATATCCACAAATCTTTAGTTAACATTGGTGTGTATGTTTGTAATGTTTTTGCTCCAAAACATCCAGTGATTTTGCAGAGAGCCACAACATTTACAAAAATACTCATAATAAATGTTGATGAAAATAACAA
>NW_019950556.1:0-7962 GCF_002910315.2 Salvelinus sp. IW2-2015 | reverse complement strand
AGTTTTTGTGCATATAGTTGGGCTATGTTGTGTGTTACGGAGTTGAAATGTTGTTTTCGAACAAACATAAATGTCAAATGACCAGAGATGTTACAAAGGTTACCTTGTAGATAAGTTTAGGTTGAAAGGAACAGACAATGCTGGAGTTGTAGAGGACAGGGTGTTTACGATACATCTCCCCTAGGGCTGCAGCTGCCTGGTGGAGAGGAGGGAACATCTACACTACTTACTGTCAAACTACATGCAGTGTAACACAAATACATGTGGGCGGCAGGTGGCAGAGTAACCAAAAGCTCACTGGTTTGAATTCCAGAGTCGACAAGGTGACAAATCTGCCGATGTACCATTGAGCAAGGCACTTAGCCCTAATTTGCTCAAGGCGCGCCGTACTACTATGGCTGACCCTGTAAAATAACACATTTCACTGCACCTATCCTTTGTATGTGACAATACAACATGATATATCAGGACTACTATTTGAGAAGGTTCGTTCACACAAATTTCCTCTGTGGCAAAGGTCCGGATTGATATTGTCTTTATTGGACCCAACCCCCACCTCGCGACCTCAACGTTTCACACCCCTCTTGTTAGAGGAAAGAAAATATTGCAGTTTTAAAGCAAATTTTCTGCACTTCTACACATTTTTCGATGTCACCTGAGTGAGTCAACAAAAATCTAAATGTGGGGCCCCTGGAAGTAAAGGCTCCTGGGCACAATCTGGCCATGATAACTACAAGATCAAGATAGCCTAACTTACCTACCTAGCTAACGTGGGCTTGTTGATCAACAGGACATTTCTGACAGGTTATAAATAGATCTGTCAGTGAATGACATAACAAGAGGAAAACTAGTCGTGCACCACATTTCTAAATTGCACCTTGTGTGTTCTAATATTACAACTCTCAACTGAAAGCCAGTTGAAAGCCAGAGGGTATTGACCCCATTGTGGGTTCAGATCTGGACCACGTCCGCCTGTTGAGTATGGCTGTGATATATGATGATCTTATGGTCAGCAAGTGGCATTTTATTTAAGGCCCAGTGGAGTGAAAATTCAGTTTCCCGTGTTTTATCATATTGTTCAACATCTGATGAAACTAACACTGTAAAAGTGTGAAAAAAAGTGATCAGTATTTTTTCCTGATAGTTGCTGGTTGAAAATACAATCTACACAAGACCTTCTAATCAGCAGGTTTGCATGGTTTCGCCTTTCCATGGTGACGACATCATGSGGTAAATTGGTTAATAGACCAATAGCAAAGAGAGTTCCTAACCTCTCTGCGAATAATAGCTAGTTTTCCATTTCCCCCTCCGAACTCAGACCAAGACAGTCCTAGAACAGTTTTTGGTTGAGAAATATTTTTTGGTCAATTTGAATGGAAATCTATTACAGTAAGGTACTTATTTGTTACCCAGAAATTATTTGATATTGATATGAAAATGGCTGCATTGGGCCTCTCTGTTATTATCTATGCATAGTCACTTTAATAACTCTACCTACATGTACATATTACTCAATACCTCGACACCGGTCCCCGCACATTGACTCTGTACCGGTACCCTCTGTATATAGCCCCATATTGTTATTTACTGCTGCTCTTTAATTATTTGTTATTCTTATCTTACTTTTTTCTTTAGGTTATTTCTTAAAACTGCATTGTTGGTTAAGGGGTTGTAATAAAATCTGAATTGATTTAATACTATGAAACACTAAAGGGCGGTTTCTGGGACACAGACGAAGCCTAGTCCTGGACTAAAAAAGATCAATGGAGAATCTCTATTAAAAATCATTTTTATTCGAGGATTAGGCTTAATCTGTATCCGGGAAACTGCTCCAAGACTATTTAATTGTCTTTTTGACTGCTTTGGTCCTCCATATATAATGAGGTCTGTAGGGGACTTTGGCAAATCTAAAGTATAAAGTATAGTGAGTCACATTGTAAAGGGGGTTGAATTCTCTCAGACCCACGTCTGTGGCAGCTGTGAGATTATTTCTGACCAGTCTCTGTAGCAGGGATTCCTATGTTACTACCTTAAAACAGCTGCGTTTTAACATGCCTTAATCTCCCTATACACTCAGTTTACTACCATTTGACCTTACAGTGATGTGGTTGTCATTCAAAGTGCTGCTGGAGTGTGTATACCAGTGTTTCCCAACCCTGGTCCTCCAGTACCCCAACAGTACACCTTTCCTTGTATCCCTGGACAAACACACCTCATTCAACTCATTGAGGCTTGATGATTAGTTGAACAATTGAATCAGATGTGCTTGTCCAGGGTTACAATAAACATGTATACTGTTGGGGGTACTGAGGACCAGGGTTGGGAAAACCTGGTGTATACTGTAGTGAAGCCCTAAAGCTTATAAACAAGGATTGTACCTGCCTAGAGAGGGCCCTGTCCAGACACAAACCCTATAGCCTACCCACTAGACACCTGGAAAGAACTGAGGATTGGAAGTGTCAGCAATATGGTAAACAATCAGAAGACAAGATGGAGCCATCACCATATTGCTTAAACCTGTATCCAATCCCCTCAGATCTCCAGTTGTATCTAGGAAGTAGGGGCTGTTCCTAGACAGGGACAATACCTGATCAGGTTGATCTTTGACATCAAAGAAGAGATGGTCAGCTGGTGGTTGATGCATTCCTCCACTGCCTCCTGAAGCGTTGGCACCCTCTCCCCTTGAACTTCTCCTGGAGACACAAAGGCCAGCGGGGACACACAAACGTTTGTACTGCTGCTATATTTGAGACGCCACCAATAGGTCTATATCTGGCCTCGTACCATTCACAGTTCACACTCCCCACTAGTGTATTTTCAGTCATCCTGACTCTGTCCTGCTTGAAGTCCAACTGAACTCACCGATCACACATGGGGCCATGTTACTAAGCGTTTGCACCAGGTACTGACCCTACCAGTGTTTCCTGGCAGAAGCACCAACTTGTGTTCTTTTTAGATCTGCTAACACTGAAGGCGTAACATTCAGGTCAGGGTCATGTTCATTAGGCTATACAACTGAAACATGTTTTGCAACAGAAAACAAAAAAAGCATTTCTTATTGGTCCTCCCTGTTTCAGTCCATTTTCTGCCTAATGAATATGACCCAGGAGTTCAATGCTTTTGGACCAGGCCCTAACCTCCCCTCCCCTGCCAAGCCCACCTGAGCCTGTGTTTGCCCGTGGCGTCGAGCGTCCTGAGCTCTGCCAGACGCAGCGTGCCCACCGCTCCCGTCCCGTTGGTGGTGCGGTCCACCGTCTCATCGTGCATCAGCACCGCCACTCCATCTGCAGTGAAGCCCAAGTCCAGCTCACCCCTGTGGCTCCATTCCTGCTGGCCTAGAGGATGGGAGAGGAGGATGAAGCAGGGGGAGGAGGAAGGGACGGAGAGGTGTGTGGAGAAAGACGGAGAGATATAGATCTGAAATGGATAGATAGACAGAGTAGGGGAGACGGAGCAGCAGGCTATTAAACCAACTGGGATTGTACTGATCTAGTAGGCCTAGACATTAGCCAAAATATATTTCAAATTAAAGAATAGATATAAAAAAATTATAGACTATATTATACTAACCATGGCAAAATAAGTTAACAGGCTCTCCCTCTGCATGGATTTTGGGCAACATTTATTAAACCCCCTGATAATATGAAACAATGTCACAGTACCGACAAGGGACGTCATATGCCTCTCATCGGCCTCTGCTCACTTCACCTGCTGCCCCTAAATCAAATCATTATAGCCCAGTAAGCCTACTCATCATTTTATTTGCAGCTACAGCATTAAGTAGGCCAGACAGGGTAGATAACTGATACTTTGTCCTTGATTCACCTCTCGGATCGCTGCAATGGTGTTTCCGGAGCATCGTGTCCCCCTGCCCGGTGCGCAACCACGGGGACGCCGGCGCTCGCAAGGCCATTGGGCCGCAGCACCTGACTTGCCTGGTCAGCCGGTACTTGTGGGAACCGAAACATCACGATAAAGACGTAAATGGATGCGGTGACGGCCGATGCTCCAATCGCGCTCCTGGTCCGAATAGAACCAGCAGAAATACTGCTGAGAAATAAACTTCGTCTCCAATTTGTAACATCGTTAAGAAGCGTTGATTAAAATGTATCCAATGATAAAATCAATACATTGTCACAGTTCTCAATCTGATTTATTTGATCGATCTACTTGATCACCGAATGATAGTTCCTTGTTGGTGTGAATTCCAAGTTGAGACCGAGATGCATGCGCTTAGGTAACTACCAGACACAGCAAAAAAAAACTAGAATTCAATTACGCATCATTCCAGACACAGCCGACTCACTGCTCCAGCTTCACAAGATAAAAACACCATATTATATTGCGATGGGATGTTGCAGAATCCGAGATTTGAAAGGAGAGAGCATCAGTCGGTTTCTAGTTCATAGTACACGCGGATCTAGAGGTCGTTGCTATGGAGTAGAGACGAGAGAAGTACCACGCTCACACTACTCGAGATAGCTGCAGTCTGAGCCATACCATATCAATACAATAAAATAGAATGACATAAATATATTTATATTTCTATGGCTAGAGCCACAGTGGAGAGTTTCTGACTGTGGCTATGCACTCATCTATAGATACTGAACATTACACTGAGTTTCCAGGTTATTAGGTGCACCACCCTGTTCACAAAATGGTTCACTCCTACATATGAGTCGTGTGGCCGTGGTATATAAACAGTGGCAACCCATTTATTCAGGGTAGGTGCACATGTTTAGCCCCAACTAAAAAAATGCATATATAATTAAATATATTTTTGCGTGTTTTGCATGTTATTTTAGCATTAATAATTGTCACATATCCGTTTGCAAACAATGTAAAAAAATATATAATTGAGTTAATAAAGCGCCACATACACACATGGTCTCTTTTTTGTTTTCTTGAGTAAGGCAGCTCCAATATYCAGGTGTTTCGGCCTAGCTCAGTGCTTTCTGTGGTGGTGAGGTGAGCCAGCAGAAAATAGGAGCATTGCGCCGTGATTGGCTCAGTGTTCTGTCACTCATGAAGTACTAAATCCTTAGGAAGGGTAGACATCCAGAATTTCAGCCCTTTGGGTCCTGCCATATAGTTATATTACAAGTGCCCTTCAAAGAAGGTTCAAGGTCATTGGTCACAAATAAAATGATGTAAAATCATGTTTTAGGTAAAGTAGCTTTGATTGGACTGATCATGTCAACATCTTACTTTCAAAGTCTTAGCTAGTAGTCATCATCATCATGAATCAAGTCGYCAATCTACTGGCAAATCCTTTTTAATCCTTGTCATGTGAAGGGAAAATATAGATAAAACGTATCGGTGCTCATCGCCATTGTACATAAAGATTACACAACAAGTGGGAAATCGCAAATTCAACAATGACTCGTTTGGAAGGAATCAGTGGCTAACTGCAAGCACTGCAAAGAAACCACTAACATTAGCCTGCTATTCAATGGAGTGGCTGTGTTTTTTCCCCCGAGTTCCCACCATAAATCCAGAGAATGCCAGACTTTGATGACAAAATGTGCCCACAAAGGGCCGCTGCGCCACCTTCACAAGGTGAGTCCAAAAATGTCTTGTATGCTGCTGCATTAATGATGTAATATGCCAGAGAAATAGTATTACTTTCTTCGGTACAGTATACATACGTGTATGTTGTGTAGTAAGCTGTTAGTAGCCCATGTGCCTCACCCTAATAATTTGGTCTATTTTCACCTCTCATTTTCACCTACAGTTCTAACTTGGTGGTGCACATGTAGCCTATAACCTGTTTTAGAAAAATGTAATCATTGAATATTGTAAGAGCTTTCATTGTCTGTTTATATGCCCCCTTTATTTATCCTACAGTTCTGACTTGTTGTACAGGGAGAACACTGTAAGAACTGCCCATGTTCTGAATTCTGTCGCTGTACATTTCAAAAGTGCTGAACAAATAGTTATATTGACTACGTCCGTCGTCGCTCATTAATGTCTTAATCGAAATTACGGATTGCCTCTTATCTGCTTGTCATCCCCRTATGCCATAGTTTGTACATCTCAATTGTCATTAGAAARCCCATTTGTTTTAAGCAAGTCAGCCATATCAGCTATGTATTTAAAAAAAAAAAAGTAAAGACAGTAAATGAGGCTGAATGAACTGTTTCTCTGCCAGACAAGGCTCCGCTGATAGCCAGGTGTAGCAGTGGTAAGYTGTTGGGTCTGGTGTTGGGTCAGCTTTATGTAGGCCCTAACAGTTTGTGGGCACCGTTTGTCACCGTTARAGTGCAATTCATGTATTGTTTAGTGTTGTATGTGTAGTGGCTTTGCTGGCATGCATCGCACTTTTTTTGTTTTGCCCCACCAAGATTTACATGCTAAAATTGCCACTGTATATAAATCAGGCATTGAGGCATTGAGGCATTCAGTTACTGTTTGATTGAACTTTAGAATGGGCAAAACAAGTGACTTTGAGCGTGGTATGATCGTCGGTGCCAGGCACGCCGGTTGCAGCGTCTCAGAAACGTCCGGCCTCCTGGGATTTTCACGCATGACAGTCTAGGGTTTACCGGAGAATGGTGCGAAAATACTAAAATACATCTAGTCAGCAGCAGTCCTGAAGGAAAAAACAGCTTGTTGTTGAGAGTTCTAAGGAGAAGGTCAAGAATCGCGCAAGCTAACAGTCAGCCACAACAGGCAAATAACGGCGCAGTACAACAGTGGTGTGCAGAACGGCATCTTCAGAACGCACAACTCGTTGGTCCTTGTCACAGATGGCTATTGCAGCAGACGACAGCACCGGGTTCCACTCCTATCAGCTTAAAAACATGAAGAAGTGGCTCCAGTGGGCACGTGATCACCAATACTGGACAATTGAGGAGTGGAAAAACATTGTCTGGGCCGACGAATCCCGGTTCCTGATTTATCATGCTGACAGCAGAGTCAGGATTTGGCGTAAGCAGCATGAGTCCATGGCCCACCCTGCCTGGTGTCAACGGTACAGGCTGGTGGCGGGGGTGTAATGGTGTGGGGAATGTTTTCCTGGCACATGTTAGGTCCCTTGATACCAATTGAGCAACTTTTCCATGCCCCAAAGATTCCTGCTGTTCTGTAAGCAAAGGGTGTCCAACCCGGTACTAGATGGGTGTACCTAATAAACTGGCCACTGAGTGTCACAAATAAAAGGTTTTAAAACCCATACACCACAATACCCTGCATGACAATTTGAATGGCCCTTCCCCTGTATGCCATTTGAAACACTAGTGTGACCACACATTACAAAAGAAAGTAAACCACAGTGCACTTAGTGAAAATGTATTATATTTATCAAGATAAACAGTCAATTCAGTCTAGAAATCAAGGCACAACAGAATGAAATATCAACAATCAACATATAAATATTTTCTGATAAGAGTTCAATAAAAACACACACTTTTTGAGGAACCAATTAAAAAAGCATAGTAATGAACAAACAAAATCACAGAGTACAACCATGTGTTCTGGGGTGGATTTGAAAAAGGAAAGGGTAACAGTTGGAGCTCTAAGAGAACCTAAGCAGTTGGACAATTTCTTGTTGTTACAGGATACACAAATAGATACCTGCCTTAGTGCTGTTAGACACATAGATACAATGTGTCAAGTCATATCTCAGGATGCCCATATCATTGTATCACTCTCTTTGTGACAGCTGTGGGTGTGTATATACTGTATGTGAGAGGGAGAGAGTCCATGCTGGACATGACCATTTGTGAGAGGGCAGCATTCCAGGTGTTTTTCTTGGTATGTCATAGAAATATAATCTATTTGATGTCTAGATTATATACAGATATAGGATCTTCATTTTGACCAGTATTGTCGCATCAGTAAATCTTTCCAATACTATGCATCTCTACACCGTATCCTTGCGTAGAGAGTGGATGTGCTGGAGCAGTTGGTCACAGTAGACAGGGGTGCGCTGTTTGTCCCTCACAGCTTCCACTTCCTGCT
>NW_019950555.1:0-7963 GCF_002910315.2 Salvelinus sp. IW2-2015 | reverse complement strand
ATAGACTCCCAGGACCAATGGGATTGTGAGACTCCCAGGACCAATGGGATTGTGAGACTCCCAGGACCAATGGGATTGTGAGACTCCCAGGACCAATGGGATTGTGAGACTCCCAAGACCAATGGGATGGTGAGTACATATTCCCAGGACCAATGGGATGGTAAGTATAGACTCCCAGGACCAATGGGATGGTGAGTATCCTATAGACTCCCAGGACCAATGGGATGGTGAGTATAGACTGCCAGGACCTGTTGGAGTAGGCCTACTGCTGGTCAGGATGGTAAGTTAAGGCACCATGACGACCAGCTGCGGTTGGAGAGATTTGATGTTCGCTGTCCTCAGTTGTCCAACAGAACTGTATGGTATCGGGAGAGAGCATTCAAATATTGTGTGAGATGTATTGTAATTGCATTCCATTGTCTGGACGTATCCAGACCTTACAGAGGAACCATCACAGCACGGGCCCCAACTGACTAGACCAGACCAGAGCTGACCAGACCAGACCAGAACTGAAGGTCAGTTAACAAATCCCTTCATAATGACTTTGAGATAAAGGATAAGATCTTTTTGACAAGTTTACTCGGAAGTTCCCCGTAAAGTCAATATTTGTGTTTCCTATCTGGCCTCATAACCTTGGTGTGTGTTGATGGTACAGGCTACTGCACTGGTAGAATTAGTATTCTGAGCCTGTTGTTGAATCCTCAGACTTGGGACACGGGACCAGGGAGAAGCAGCAGGGATGGAGCTTATCAAATGAACCATGTAGCAGAGCCGGTGAGAAGCCAGTCATCCCTGATATACAGGTAAGAGGTCCAATCACCTTCACACACACACACACACATATAGAAAGAGAAGTCAAATGGCACTCCAGGACACTTATTATATATTTCTCACCATCTCTGTTTGCCGATTGCAGGGAACTGAGGCAGTCCGACAGACGTACCTGCAGTCAAGAGGCCAATCCAAGTGGAGACGACGACAAAGTTAAACAAACAGCTCCATCCCTGACCACCTTTTTTTTTTTTTACATAATGAATAAATGCCATCAAAATGATTGAATTCAAACTGTGAAATGGTAGTGGGTTCTCATTTCTTTTAATCTACTAATATGTTGACTATATCTCTTCTCACTGTCTGTATATCCTCCATGAATAAAGCCTATTTGGCCTACGGACTGTTCAAACTTCGCATTATAAATATGAATTAGTCAGTTAGTAGCTAGACAAAGACTGCCTGCAAGTCATTTTCATAATCTGGAGTATTAATAGACCGGGTAAATTCATGACCGGAGAGAGAGAGAGAGACATGGAGAGGTAAATATGCAGGGATGATGAAACAGGGTAGACTGTTTTCAATTAGCCGAACAGAAATTACATTCAATGATTTTAATTAGTCTCCTCTCTGAGACACCGAGCACAATAGTGGTTTGACAGGTTACAATATAATAACCTACAGAGAGATGATAGGAAAGTATTAGTGCAGCTTGATGTCAGTAACTTAGACATATGGAAGCAATAACCCGTTTCTATCGGAATGTATTTCATTTTCTTCCAAGTTGTATTATATCTCACTTCACACTGATGTGAGTTTGCACAGACGTATTTGTGCCTGCGAGATATATTGGGTTGTATGTGGGAGGTTAACTTGAGTGTGCCGGTCTGTCCTCTATAGGCGTAGATGAGGGGTTTTGGCACCATCGAATGAAATGATGACAGGCTGAGTGTAGTGCTCTCTGTCTGTCTCTGTCTCTGTCTGACCCTCTATCTTTCTCATCACTTCTCCATCCGTTTTCCATCATTCAAACGACAACCCAACATTCCAGCCAGAGAGCGAGCGATGAGGGAGGGATGAAGGCAGATGACCCGTGGGACGGTGACCCTTGACCTTCACTTATAACCTCTCTCTCTCTCTCTGTTAATTTCCTCTTCCCTGACCACACACAAAAGCAGTACCTCACCTCTCAATAAATGTTTCCTTTATATAATGTGCAGCTTTTTTCCAAAGCACAATCCACATTACTACTAAAAAGCGAGCTTACCATCATTTGATTAAAGTGTAGTTTAGTTTTACAAATGTTTAAAGGTAGACAGCGCTAGGACGTAGCTGCAGAAAGGAAACAGCACAGGGGGTCAATTTCCACGACAACTAAGAGCATTTGAAGCAAGTTGATTGACAAAGTCATGAACAATTGGAAGAACTGAAGGAACCACATTTGGGCTATGATAAAATATGCCTCTTGGGTCAAAATGATCGCTTGAGGGTTAAGTCTCAAAACAGGTTCCATTGCACCCTTCCTTCAGTTCCTTGTGTGTCTATATACCATTATGTCATGGCAGCCTTCTTTATGCTGAGACTAGTTGTTCCACTGGGTTCAGGGTCATGGTAATTCAGGGGTCAGACCTGAGGTGGTGCTAGTAACTAGTCCTGGGGTAAAGCCAGGGTTAAAGTGATCTGTCTTGATTGTGTTGGACTAACGGCATGGCCCCTGGCCAATGCCACTAACAAAACCCAGGCTAAGACATTTACCAAGACAGACAGGCCCACAATTAACCTTTCAAATCTTCCCAGTTCACCTGTATAATCATAGCCATTATAGCTAGCTGTATCTTAGGGCATCATTCAAGGAGACGGGAACACAATCACATCTGAAGTTTAAAAACAACTGTTTATACCATGTTTACTCTGTCAACGTTGACATTGGTGGGCTGTAAATATGTTCCTGCCATTTTCATTCTAAAACTCTTTCGACAACAAGCCAAAGCATAAATTCTATGCCCATACAATATGTTCAAACATTTCCAAATATGCAGTTTTGCGTGTATTTCGGCAGTAAGCAACATGATGGTTATAACACATAGATTCAACAAGATCAAGCGTTAACCGGCGATAGCTGACACCGGCATAGGTGATGTTTTGGCGTTGTCGGTGGTGTAACTACATTGGAGCTGTCAAATCGGGGCGCAGCTGCTCTTGTGATCATTGTCATGAAGCCACACCTGTCCCGCTCGCATTAGAAATTCAGAACGAGAAAACGGAGCCCATATAGAAATAGTGATGCTCAAACTGAAAATCATTAAACGAGGTAATGAGGATTTCTATCAGCCTAATCGAAGTGTAGATTGCATCTCACGTTCCAGGGTTCAAACTTGTAAACAAGACTGCACAGGATTTCTCTGAAGGTGTGTCCGCGCAGCCAATGGCAATGTCCACCTTAGGTACAATGCCAGGAGCCGCTTGTGGATTTGACAGCTCTAATACATTTTCACCGCAGGCACCGCCAATGGCAATTTGAATGCACGGCGATACCGTGACGAGATCTTGAGGCCCATTGTTCTGCCATTCATCTGTCACCATCACCTCATGTTTCAGTATGATAATGAACAGCCCCATGTCGCAAAGGATCTGTAAGCAATTCCTGGAAGCTGAAAATGTCCCAGTTCTTCCGTGGCCTGCATGCTCACCAGACATGTCACCCATTGAGCATGTTTGGGATGCTCTGGATCAACGTGTACGACAGCATGTTCCAGTTCCCGCCCATATCCAGCAACTTCACACAGCCATTGAAGAGGAGTGGGACAACATTCCACAGGATACAATCGACAGCCTGATCAACTCTACGCAAAGGAGATGTGTTGAGCTGCGTGATGCAAATAATGGAAACACCAGATACGGACTGGTTTTCTGATCCACGCCCTTAGCTTTTCTTTTAGGTATCTGTGACCAACCGCTGCATATCTCTGTTCCCAGTCATGTGAAATCCATAGATTAGGGCCTAATGCATTCATTTCAATTGGCTGATTTCCTTATATGAACTGTAACTGAAAAATCTTTGAAATTGTTCCATGTTGTTCATCCCTGACAGATTCTTTACGCCATTTACTGAATGTTCTGTGAATCTATTTCAGAAGATAACTTTGGGGTTATTATTCGCAAACAGTTGTGACATCACACAACTTCACATTTCCATTTTAGAAAATGTGCCAGTCTATAAAAGTGTGGTTATTAAAAGAGGAAAATGACCCAAGGCCAAGGAGTCTCAGGTTGAAAAAATTATTCATTGTGTCATTTTTCTTTTAGTAAACATTGAAAATGGGTCCCACAGACCCGAACACCACACAAGGGTTAAGTCAGGACTGGCAGCCATTGTGTAACGGTAGTCCTCCTCCTCTTCAACCGAAGAGGAGGAGTAGTGATTGAACCAAGGCGCAGCGGGTTGTGATGACATATTTATTTACAGAAAARACGAAAACACGAACTTGACTATAAACTAACAAAACAACAAAACGGAGTAGACAAACCTGGACATGCGAACTTACATAAAACGCAGAACTCACGAACAGGTACACGACTACAAACAAACGCTACAGTCCCGTGTGGCACGAACATACATACAGACACAGGAGACAACCACCCACAACGAACACTGTGAAACAACCTACCTAAATATGACTCTCAATTAGAGGAACGCCAAACACCTGCCTCTAATTGAGAGCCATACCAGGCAACCCTTAAACCAACATAGAAACAGACAACATAGAATGCCCACCCAAACTCACGTCCTGACCAACTAACACATACAACAAACTAACAGAAATAGGTCAGGAACGTGACACATTGCAAGTGTACACATGAGTGTACCAGTCAAATTGCCAGGGTTAGAGGTGGTAAGTCCCAATGCAACAACAACTGTCTACTCGGACCGCGGAGAGATTTAAATATGAGTATGTGTTATATATGGACATTAAACTAAAACTTAGATTTAACTGAGAGGGCAAATGCCAGTGTACCTGAATCGGTCCTGACTCTATGATGAGGCAAAAGGGGGAATTAGTGACTGGCTACAGCTGCACAAGAAGAACCCTACATACGCTGGCTATTCTTCAACATCTCAGACATCTCGGCGTACAACGCGTTTGTCATCTGGATGGCGTTGAACCCAGATTGGAACAGAGGGAAGCTCCAGAGGAGACGGCTCTTTCTCGAGGAGCTGGGAAAGGCATTGGTGAGACCTCAGATCCAGAGGAGGAAACATATCTCAAAGACCCCCAGCTTCTGCAGCCATCGTGAGGAGGATTCAGGAGGAGGATGCTGGTGCCCCATCCACCCAACCCACAGAACCAACAACTCTGATACCGGAAGTAAGTGTGAGTAATGATGTTGCATGTGTGTGTGTCTGACTCTCCTACCTTGGCCTGCTGTAACTATATGTGAGTGAGTTGTTAGTAAAATTCCTGAACGAAGTGTTTTCGTCATTCTAGATTGAAGCAACAGAAAGAAGCCCTGCGATTGTGTGTGGACCCAAGAAGGACGACACAGTACACATGCATCAAGTGCAAGAAATACATTTGCAACATACACACAGTAAAACTCTGTCCCTCATGTGGTGTGTAGACCGGCCTTATTTGTGTTCAATGGGGCTCATTTATCATTTCCATAAAATACTGTATGTAAAAATGTGTCCTTCCAATTTGTTCAGTTCTAAGCAATAAACATCAATTGTGATGAAAACCTTGTTTCACTTGTATTTGTTGAATATGAACATGATTAATTCCACCCATTTTTTGATAATAAACATTTTACATTAAAAAAACGAATAGCGCTTTTATTGATAAATGTGATCTAGCAGAGGTAAATGGCAAATATTAACCATGTACGCTGTCTATATCGCTTGTAATTTATATAAGTCAACATGTAAGTATTAAGTATTAAGTATTTTTATGTAAATTGTTACGGCTGTATTGTTTTAAAAACCCAATAATGTCGTGGGTCCATCAGACCGTCCATTGTACGAGTCCTATGTCTGTGGTTGTACCTGCCTTTCGCAAATTTCAAAATACAATTGAAATTGTTCAGAAAGCAAGTGTCTACTGCTGCAAAGAGAAAACGAATCGATTTGTAGAAGCTACCTTTTTAGCGAACGAAAGAAGAAGAAAGTTGCCTATTCTGCAGCCTATTTGAAGTACAATGCCTTCAGAAACCTCATTTTGTTGTGCAACAGCCTGCATTTATAATGGATTACATTTATATTTTTGTCACACACAAAACCCCATAATGTCAAAGTGGAATTATATTTTTATGACATTTTTGCAAACGAATTAAATATGAAAAGCTGAAATGTCTTGGTTCAATAAGTACTCAACCCAATTTGTTATGGCAAGCCTAAATACGTTCAGGAGTAAAAATGTGCTTAACAAGTCACATAATAAGTTACATGGACTAACTCGGTGTTAAGTAATAGTGTTTAACATACATTTCTTTATGACTGCAGTGCCTTCAGAAAGTATTCACACCCCTTGACTTATTCCACATTTTGTTGTGTTACAGCCTGAATTTTAAATTGATTTAAAAAATATATATTATATCACCCATCTACACACAATACGCCATAAGAATTAAATGAAAACATGTTTTTAGAAATGTTTGCAAATGATCACTTAATATTCTTTTCTGAATTCTTCAAGCTCTGTCAAACTCGTTTGTTGACCATCGCTAGACAAACATTTTCAGGTCTTGCCATATATTTTCAAGTAGATTGAAGTCAAAACTGTAACTCGGCCACTCGGGTGATCATTGACGGTCTTCTTGGTAAGCAACTCCAGTGTAGATTTGGCCTTGTGTTGTAGGTTATTGTCCTGCTGAAAGGTGAATTCATATCCCAGTGTCTGGTGGAAAGCGGACTGTACCAGGTTTTCTTCTAAGATTTTGCCTGTGCTTATCTCCTTTCCGTTTCTTTTTTTGTCTGTATTCGTTTCAGCTGAACTATCATGTCAACACGTTCAGAGATTGATCAGCTTCCATACTCATTTGCGTAGACTACCTAAATAACACTGAGTAGTTTAAATCTTACTTTTCTTACACAAGCGGTTTCTGAAAGTAAATTCAGAGTGAGGTTGGGTTTATGTAGGCTACATTGACATCTGATTTGCCCAAAGGACACCATCATTCCAATGTGAAGGTATACTATCATTCATCCATGGTTGATTGGATCTTTGGAAGTTTAGATACAATCAACCATGCCAAATTCATGATATTTATAATAAACTTTTACCTTTGGATATTGTCTTTTATATGTTATTCATTATGTACACTGACTATACAAAACATTAAGAACACCTGCTTTTTCCATGACATAGACTGACCAGCTGAAAGCTATGATCCCTTATGTCACTTGGTAAATCCACATCAATCGGAGTAGATGAAGGGGAGGAGACAGGTTAAAGAAGGATTTTTAAGCATTAAGACATGGATTGTGTGTACCATCATTCAGAGGGTGAATGGGCAAGACCAAAGAGTTAAGTGCTTTTGAACTTTAAGTATAACACAATAGATCTGGAAAAAGATAATACAAAGAAAATAAAAAACATACTTTTTTTGTACCATCATCTTTGAAATGCAAGAGAAAGGCCATAATGTATTATTCCATCCCAGGTGCAATTTACATTTTGGCCACTAGATGGCAGCAGTGTATGTGTAAAGTTTTAGAATGATCCAATTAACCATTGCATTTCTGTTAAACATTTTGTATCAAGACTTCCCAAATGTGCCTAATTTGGAATTATAGTGTACAATGCACTGCTGAAACACCTGGGTTGTATAAGAATAAACAGTAGCAAGAAAAAGTATGTGAACCCTTGGATTCAATAACTGGTTGAGCCTCCTTTGGCAGCAATAACTTCAACCAAACATTTTCTGTAGTTGCGGATCAGACCTGCAAAACAATCAGGAGGAATTTTGGACCATTCCTCTTTACAAAACTGTTTCAGTTCAGCAATATTCTTGGGATGTCTGGTATGAACTGCTCTCGATGTCATGCCACAGCATCTCAAATCGCGTTGAGGTCAGGACTGACTGGGCCACTCCAGAAGGCATATTTTCTTCTGTTGAAGCCATTCTGTTGTTGATTTACTTCTGTGTTTTGGGTTGTTGTCCTGTTGCATCACCCAACTTCTGTTGAGCTTCAATT
>NW_019950554.1:0-7967 GCF_002910315.2 Salvelinus sp. IW2-2015 | reverse complement strand
TCAGCTATATACACAGGCAGCTATAGTCAAGGGAATACCAACACACAGCTATATACACACAGCAATAGTCAAGGGAAACAACACAACAGCTATATACACATCAGCTAATATACACACAGCATAGACAAGGATAACAAACACAACCTATATAGCACACAGCAAGAGTCAGGAATACAACACACAGCTATTACACACAGAAGTCAAGGAATACAACACACAGCTATATACCACAGCATCAGTCAGGAATACAACACAGTATGCTGTGTGTATATAGCTGTGTGTTGTATTCCTTGACTATGCTGTGTGTGTATATAGCTGTGTGTTGTATTCCTTGACTATGCTGTGTGTATAGCTGTGTGTTGTATTCCTTGACTATGCTGTGTGTATATAGCTGTGTGTATATAGCTGTGTGTGTATAGCTGTGTGTTGTATTCCTTGACTATGCTGTGTGTATATAGCTGTGTGTTGTATTCCTTGACTCTGCTGTGCTAGTTATGGCTCTCCAGGGGTGGAGTTTACAGGACTACACAGAGACACTGCAGCCGTAGCGCAGATACACTTCCTCCAAGGACAGGTAAGACTGTTAGGTCACTTCCTGTAGGACGGGTGAGACTGTAAGGCCACTTCCTGTAGGACGGGTGAGACTGTTAGGTCACTTCCTCCAAGGACGGGTAAAACTGTAAGGTAACTTCTTGTAGGATGGGAAAGACTGTAAGGTCACTTCCTGTACAGATATGCTTAGACGAGGAGGTCCTCGGTGACAGTTTTGTTCCCATTTGAGAGATCTGGGATCTCTCCAGAATTTCAGCCAGTATTTAGGTCAGGGAATGGGCCACTAGCGGCCGGTAGGCTGCCTTGAGTTCCTCTGTGGAGATGGGAGAACCTTCCAGAAGGACAACCTCAGCCAGTATTTAGGTCAGGGGGTGGGGCCACTAGCGGCCGGCAGGCTGCCTTGAGTTCCTCTGTGGAGATGGGAGAACCTTCCAGAAGGACAACCTCAGACAGTATTTAGGTCAGGGGGAGGGGCCACTAGGACCATCTCAGCCAGTATTTAGGTCAGGGGGAGGGGCCACTAGGACCATCTCAGCCAGTATTTAGGTCAGGGGGAGGGGCCACTAGGACAACCTCAGCCAGTATTTAGGTCAGGGGCCACTAGCGGCCGGCAGGCTGCCCTGAGTTCCTCTGTGGAGATGGGAGAACCTTCCAGAAGGACAACCTCTTTCAGTATGCCCGCGGATCAATTTACTTTGAAACAAAATGTTCTCTCCGCCTCCAGGACGGGGGCCAGTAGAATGTTTTGCCCTCGAGGTGGGAGGGGCCCAACCAGGACGGGGGCCAGTAGAATGTTTCCCCTCGAGGTGGGAGGGGCCCAACCAGATCTTAGTGCCTCCAGGACGGGGGCCAGTAGAATGTTTCCCCTCGAGGTGGGAGGGGCCAACCAGGACGGGGGCCAGTAGAATGTTTTTCCCGAGGTGGGAGGGACCAACCAGGACGGGGGCCAGTAGAATGTTTCCCCTCGAGGTGGGAGAGGGGACCAAAACCAGGATGGGGGCAGTAGAATGTTTCCCCTCGAGGTGGAGGGGACAACCAGGACGGGGGCCAGTAGAATGTTTCCCCTCGAGGTGGAGGGCCAACCAGGACGGGGGCCAGTAAGAATGTTTTGCCTCTAGGTGGGAGGGGAACCAACCAGGACGGGGCCAGTAGAATGTTTCCCCTCGAGGTGGGAGGGGACCAACCAGGACGGGGCCAGTAGAATGTTTCCCCTCGAGGTGGGAGGGGCCCAACCAGGACGGGGGCCATAGAATAGTTTTGCCTCTAGGTGGGAGGGGACCAACCAGGACGGGGCCAGTAGAATGTTTCCCCTCGAGGTGGGAGGGGACCAACCAGGACGGGGGCCAGTAGGAATGTTTCCCTCGAGGTGGAGGGGACCAACCAGGACGGGGGCCAGTAGAAGTCCCGTGTGGCTCAGTTGGTTAGAGCATGGCGCTTGCAACGCAGGGTTGTGGGTTCATTCCCCACAGGGGGACCAGGATGAATATGTATGAACTTTCCAATTTGTAAGTCGCTCTGGATAAGAGCGTTGCTAAATGACTATAATTAATGTAAATGTAATGTTTCCCCTCGAGGTGGGAGGGGCCCAACCAGATCTTAGTGCCTCCAAAGGCTACTGGTGTAATGCGTTTACTCCCTCCACATTTTAACGTTTTCTAAAATGCTTTATTTTGCATGACAATATGCAATGATTTGTCCAATTGTTCATGAAAATGCGCTGAGTGGAAAAAGTGTGTTTGCGTGGCTTGATTGATCCATATTATGTGGTATTTGTATTTAATAGGGATCCCCATTAGTTTCTGTCCCAGGCAGCACTACTCTTCCTGGGGTTTATTATGGATCCCCATTAGTTTCTGTCCCAGGCAGCAGCTACTCTTCCTGGGGTTTATTATGGATCCCCATTAGTTCCTGCCAAGGCAGCAGCTACTCTTCCTGGGGTTTATTAGGATCCACATCTAGCTGTTACCAAGGCAGCAGCTACTCTTCCTGGGGTTTATTTATGGATCCCATTAGTTCCTGTCAAGGCAGCAGCTTACTCTTCCTGGGGTTTATTATGGATCCATTAGTTCCTGCCAAGGCAGCAGCTACTCTTCCTGGGGTTTATTATGGATCCCCATTAGTTCCTGTCCAAGGCAGCAGCTACTCTTCCTGGGGTTATTATGGACCCCATTAGTTCCTGTCCAGGCAGCGCTACTTCTTCCTGGGTTTATTATGGATACACATTAGTTCCTGTCCCAGGCAGCAGCTCTCTTCCTGGGGTTTATTATGGGATCCCCATTAGTTCCTGTCCAGGCAGCAGTACTCTTCCTGGGGTTTATTATGGATCCCCATTAGTTCCTGCCAAGGCAGCAGCTACTCTTCCTGGCGTTTATTATGGACCCATTAGTTCTGCCATGGCAGCAGCTACTCTTCCTGGGGTTTATTATGGATCCACATTAGCTGTTACCAAGGGAGCAGCTACTCTTCCTGGGGTTTATTAGGGATCCCATTAGTTCCTGCCAAGGCAGCAGCTACTCTTCCTGGGGTTTATTATGGATCCCCATTAGTTCCTGCCAAGACACAGCTACTCTTCCTGGGGTTTATTATTGATCCCCATTCGTTCCTGCCAAGGCAGCAGCTACTCTTCCTGGGGTTTATTATGGATCCACATTAGCTGTTAACCAAGGCAGCAGCTACTCTTTCTGGGGTTTTTTGGATCCCATTAGTTCCTGTCAAGGCAGCAGCTACTCTTCCTGGGTTTATTATGGATCCCCATTAGTTCTGCCATGGCAGCAGCTACTCTTCCTGGGGTTTTATTATGGATCCCCATTAGCTTGTTACCAAGGGAGCAGCTACTCTTCCTGGGTTTTATTATGGATCCCCATTAGTTCCTGCCAAGGCACCAGCTACTCTTCCTGGGTTTATAGGATCCCCATTAGTTTCCTGCCAAACATCAGCTACTCTTCCTGGGGTTTATATGGATCCCCATTCGGTTTCCTGCCAAGGCAGCAGCTACTCTTCCTGGGGTTTATTATGGATCCCCATTAGCTGTTACCAAGGGAGCAGCTACTCTTCCTGGGGTTTATTATGGATCCACATAGCTGTTACAAGGCAGCAGCTACTCTTCCTGGGTTATTATGGATCCCCATTAGTTCCTGTCAAGCAGCAGCACTACTTTCCTGGGGTTTATTATGGATCCCCATTAGCTGTTACCAAGGGAGCAGCTACTCTTCCTGGGGTTTATTATGGATTCCCATTAGCTGTTACCAAGGCAGCAGCTACTCTTCCTGGGGTTTATTATGGAACCCCATTGTTCCTGTCTAGGCAGCAGTACTCTTCCTGGGGTTTATTATGGATCCCCATTAGTTTCCTGTCCCAGGCAGCAGCCTACTTCTTCCTGGGGTTATTATGGATCCCAATTTAGTTCCTGCCAAGGCAGCAGCTACACTTCCTGGGGTTTTATTATGGATCCCCATTAGTTCCTGCCAAGGCAGCAGCTACTCTTCCTGGGGTTTATTATGGATCCCCATTAGTTCTGCCCCAGGCAGCAGGCTACTCTTCCTGGGGTTTATATAGGATCCCCATTAGTTTCCTGTCCCAGCAGCAGCTACTCTTCCTGGGGTTTATTATGGATCCCCATTAGTTCCTGTCCCAGGCAGCAGCTACTCTTCCTGGGGTTTATTATGGATCCCCATTAGTTCCTGTCCAGGCAGCAGCTACTCTTCTGGGGTTTATTATGGATCCCATTAGTTCCTGCCAAGGCAGCAGCTACTCTTCCTGGGGTTTTATTATGGATCCCCATTAGTTTCCTGTCCCAGGCAGCAGCTACTCTTCCTGGGGTTTATTATGGATCCCCATTAGTTCCTGTCCCAGGAGCAGCTACTCTTCCTGGGGTTTATTATGGATCCCCATTAGTTCCTGTCCCCATCGAAGTTGTCCATTCCTGGTTTTAGGTGCTAGACTTATTTTATTTACAAATTCACCATCAGCCCTTCTTCCTGTCTGTGACGTCATCCTGGTGTTGTGCTCCGTGATAGGGCCGTCTGTTGTCGCTGCTTGATGACAACACGCTGCAACCTGTGGGAGCTGGGCGGAGCTTCCGGGACAGGGGAGAGGCTAAGAGAGAGGGCGTGGTCTACCTGGAAGAAAAACGCAACTCAGTCTCCTGGGACGACCTGGACTAGAGAGCTGCAGGTTACAACACACACACACACACAAACACAACACACACAACACACACACACACACACACACACACACACACACACACACAGTGAGACACCTGGAACACAGACATACACAGAGACATACATGAATGTGGTGTTATAATGTGTGTGTTATAATGTGTGTGTGTGTTATAGTGTGTGTTATAATGTGTGTGTTGTTATAATGTGTGTGGTTGTGTTATAATGTGGGGTTTTAATAATGTGTTATAATGTGTGGTGTTATAATGGTGGGTGTTATAATGGTGTATTGGTTATAATGTGTGGGTGTATAATGTGTTATAATGTGTTATAATTGTGGTGTTATATGGTGTGTGTATAATGTGTGGGTTATAATGTGTGGGTGTTATAATGTGTTGTGGGTTTATAATGTGTTTAATGTTGGGTGTTATAATGTGTTATAATGTGTGGTGTGTGTTATAATGTGTTATAGTGTGTGTGTTATAATAGTGTGGGTGTGTGGTGTGTGTTATAAAATGTGTGATGTGTTTATATGTGTGGGTGTTTAATGTGGGTGTATTAGTGTGTGTGTTATAATGTGTTATAATGTGTGGTGTTTATAATTGTTATAATGTGTTATAATGTGTGTAATGTGTTAATAATGTGTTATGTGTTATAGTGTGTGGGTGTTATAATGTGTTATAAATGTGTGGGTATTATAATGTGTTATAATGTGTTATGTGTTATAATGGTTTATAATGTGTGGGTGTTATAATGTGGGTGTGTGTTATAATGTGTGGGTGTTATAATGTGTTATATGTGTGTGATGTGTTATAATGTGTGTGTGTTATAATGTGTGGGTGTGTTGTGTGTTATAAAATGTGTGATGTGTTATAATGTGTTATAATGTGTGGGTGTTATAATGTGGGTGTTATAGTGTGTGTGTGTGTGTGTATAATGTGTTTATAATGTTGTGTGATGTGTAATAATGTGTGGGTGTTTAATGTGTTATAATGTGTTATAATGTGTGGGTGTTATAATGGTGTTATAATGTGTGTGTCTCCAGTGCGAGCCGTGTGACGGTTTCTGCTGTTGCTGAGGTCATGTGACCTGCTGTGTGTCGGCACCGAGGGAGGGGGCATACACTTCCTGGATCTGCCACGCCTCTCGTTGAGGGACAACCAATCACTCCTGCTGACCAGGTGATGCAGAGGTGAGTGACAGCTGCTTCAGCCAGTGGGAGGAGGTATGTGGTTCTAGAATGGGTTGGGTTCTAGAATGGTTTGGTTCAGAATGGGTTGGGTTCTCCAGTGTTCCATCCTGCTCAGCTGAGAGGAGATGTGTCCACAGGTGTGTATCTATGTTGTGTGTACACTTCCACTGCGCCTGTTGTCATGGTCGTTAGGGGGACGGGCCCCTGTTGTCATGGGTCGATAGGAGGGAAGGGCCTCCTGTTGTGATGGTCGTTAGGGAGGAAGGGCCTCCTGTTGTCATGGTCGATAGAGGGAAGGCATCCTGTTGTCATGGTCGTTAAGGGGAAGGGCCTCCTGTTGTCAATGGTCGATAGGAGGGAAGGGCCTCCTGTTGTGATGGTCGTTAGGGGGGAAGGGCCTCCTGTTGTCATGTCGTTAGGGGGAAGGGCCTCCTGTTGTCATGGTTGTTAGGGGGAAGGGCCTCCTGTTGTTCATGGTCGTTAGGGGGAAGGCCCTCCTGCTGTTGTCATGGTCGTTAGGGGGAAGGGGCCTCCTGCTGTTGTCATGGTCGTTAGGGAAGGGCCTCCTGTTGTCATGGTCGATAGGGGGAGGGCCTCCTGTTGTGATGGTCGTTAGGGGGAAGGCCTCCTGTTGTCATGGTCGTTAGGGGGAAGGGCCTCCTGCTGTTGTCATGGTCGTTAGGGGGAAGGGCCTCCTGCTGTTGTCATGGTCGTTAGGGGAAGGGCCTCCTGCTGTTGTCATGGTCGTGTGGGGAAGGGCCTCCTGTTTGTCATGGTCGATAGGAGGAAGGGCATCTGTTGTCATGGTCGTTAGGGGGAAGGGCCTCCTGTTGTCATGGTCGTTAGGGGGAAGGGCCTCCTTGCTGTTGTCATGGTCGTTAGGGGGAAGGGCTCCTGTTGTCATGGTCGTTAGGGGGAAGGGCCTCCTGTTGTCATGGTCGATAGGGGGGGAAGGGCCTCCTGTTGTGATGGTCGTTAGGGGAAGGGCCTCTGTTGTCATGGTCGTTAGGGGGAAGGCTCCTGCGTTGTCATGGTCGTTAGGGGAAGGGCCTCCTGCTGTTGTCATGGTCGTTAGGGAAGGGCTCCTGCTGCTGTCATGGTTAGGGGGAAGGGCTCCTGCTGTTTCATGGTCGTAGGGGGAAGGGCCTCCTGCTGTTGTCATGTCGATAGGGGAAGGGCCTCCTGCTGTTGTCATGGTCGATAGGGGGAAGGGCCTCCTGCTGTTGTCATGGTCGATAGGGGAAGGCCTCCTGCTGTTGTCATGGTCGATAGGGGGAGGCCTCTGCTGTTGTCATGGTCGATAGGGGAAGGGCTCCTGCTGTTGTCATGGTCGATAGGGGGAAGGGCCTCCTAGCTGTCGTATGGTCGATAGGGGAAGGGCCTCCTGCTGTTGTCATGGTCGATAGGGGGAAGGGCCTCCTGCGCTGTCCTCATGGTCGTTAGGGGAAGGCTTCCTGTTGTCGTCATGGTCGTTAGGGGAAGGGCCTCCTGTGTCGTCATGGTCGTTAGGGGAAAGGGCCTCCTGTTGTCGTCATGGTCGTTAGGGGAAGGGCCTCCTGTTGTTCGTCATGGTCGTTAGGGGGAAGGGCTCCTGTTGTCATGGTTGTTAGGGGGAAGAGCCTCCTGCTGTCATGGTTGTTAGGGGGAAGAGCCTTGACTCGGTGCTAACAAGGCTCAACGTCACAATAAGAGAGGGGGGTGGAGGTTGAGGGATGGGACAGGGAGGGAGGGGTGGAGGGTGAGATACGGGGAGATGGAGAGACACAATGAAATGCTTTGTGGGTAATGTTTGTGGTTCGGTGGTTCTGGCGACCATCCTTTCTGCTGGACTGGCCCTCCTCAGTCACTGTGTGGAGGGGGGGGGGTCAATCCCACTCTGGGGGGTGAAATCCTATCAGTCTCTGTGTGGAGGGGGGGGTCAATCCCACTCTGGGGGGATGAGACATCCATAGTCTCTGTGTGGGAGGGGGGGGGGTCAATCCCACTCTGGGGGTGAGATCCTATCAGTCACTGTGTGGAGGGGTGTCCAATCCACTCTGGGGGGTGAGATTCCTATCATA
>NW_019950553.1:0-7971 GCF_002910315.2 Salvelinus sp. IW2-2015 | reverse complement strand
AGACGCCGAGTGACTGTGTCTCTGTAGAGACTGACTGTATGGAAGTGACTGTTTCTCTGTAGAGACTGACTGCATGGCAGTGACTGTTTCTCTGTAGAGACTGACTGCATGGCAGTGACTGTTTCTCTTGTAGAGACTGACTGCATGGCAGTGCCTGTTTCTCTGTAGAGACGGAGTGACTGTGTCCCTGTAGAGACTGACTGCATGGCAGTGACTGTTTCTCTGTAGAGACTGACTGCATGGCAGTGACTGTTTCTCTGTAGAGACTTGACTGCATGGCAGTGACTGTTTCTCTGTAGAGACTGACTGCATGGCAGTGACTGTTTCTCTGTAGAGACTGACTGCATGGCAGTGACTGTTTCTCTGTAGAGACTGACTGCATGGCAGTGATGTTACTCTGTAGAGACTGACTGCATGGAAGTGACTGTTTATTGTAGAGACTGACTGCATGGCAGTGACTGTTTCTCTGTAGAGACTGACTGCATGGCAGTGACTGTTTCTCTGTAGAGACTGACTGCAGGAACTCTACAGAGAAACAGTCACTGCCATGCAGTCAGTCTCTACAGAGAAACAGTCCCTCTACAGAGCATCAGTCCGTCAGTCAGTCTCTACAGATCAACAGTCAGTCAGTCTCTCTACAGAGCATCAGTCAGTCTCTCTACAGATCAACAGTTAGTCAGTCTCTCTACAGAGCATCAGTCAGTCTCTCTACAGAGCATCAGTCAGTCTCTCTACAGATCAACAGTTAGTCAGTCAGTCTCGCTACAGATCAACAGTCAGTCTCTCTACAGAGCAAGAGTCAGTCACACAGAGTCTCGCTGGTGTATTGAACCGGGCATCACTGAGACCTCAATATGGCTATTCTACCCTCTGGATATCCCAGAGGTCAAAGTGCATAGACAGCTACATGATGTCTCTCTAGCTCACCTGGCTGTAGAGCTGCTTGGCTCGCTCCTACTAAAGGATGTAGTCATAGGTACTACTAGTCCTGCTAAAGTATCAACATGTTCAGGGAAAAGTGGAGTTTCTCCCAGACACTGAGCTACGGTCTGTTTAGAATCCCCCTCCACTAATGGTTTAGGTTTGGATATGGGGAGCGTAAGCTGATCCTAGATCAGTGCTAACTAAGGGGTGACTTGAGCAAGCATGACAGAGTTGTGGTCAAAACTAAAGTGAATATTGAGCTTTCCTACTGGTTAGGGCTGTTGGAAGGTGTGTTGATGGAAAACACTCATACACACACACACACACACACACACACAGTGACATGTCAGCCTGTCTGTGGGACAGCTGGGTTGGAGCTGGAATGGAGAGGTCAGAGGTTAGACGGAAGGTCAGCTTTTTCCTCCCTGGTCAGTCAGCCAGCTGGTTTTGCCCTTACAGACTAAACTCCCTGACAACACACTGGTCCTCTGTAGGTCAGTTGGTAGAGCATGASACTTGCAACAACAGGATAGTGMGTTTGATTCCCGTGACCATCCACARATAAAGAATGCATACATGACTACATGGTTTGAATAAAAGCCTCTGCTAAATGGCATAAAAACACACCAACAGCAGACACACAGTGTCCATCAACGCTACACTCACCGAGACTGGGGGAAACAATGACTTATAAATGCTTGATAGCTCAATGGAAAAGTTAATGATGATTAAAAGGTATTTGAAACAATTGACATTCCATTTAGTAATAAAAAAAGACAGAGAAGTTCAGGCACGTTGTGATGTTTTGGAAAGCATTCGGCTAAAACTGCTGAGCCTCGTTAGAGATGGTAGTAAGACCTTTTCATTATAAAGGGATAGAAACTCAGCCAATCATTCTTTAACTGACAAACACACACTGACAGTCAGACTACAAAAGCATAGAATCAATCAACTCTCTCACCTCATATCTCTCTCTATATGTCGCCTACAGTATGACAACCCCACCTGAGATATTGAGGCAGACAGAGGACAACGCAAGGCTCATATCTGGAATGTTCAGGTCATTTGGAATGTGCCGCTGATTCTGGAAGCCTGGCTGCGCAACACTAGAAATACACTAAAGGAGATGTCTCTTAAAGCTTTACTTGGTCCTGGAGAGTGGAGGAGACAGGGGTCAGGAGTCAGCCTCCAGGAGAGTGGAGGAGACAGGGGTCAGGAGTCAGCCTCCAGGAGAGTGGAGGAGACAGGGGTCAGCCTCCAGGAGAGTGGAGGTTCAGGGGTCAGCCTCCAGGAGAGTGGAGGAGACAGGGGTCAGCCTCCAGGAGAGTGGAGGAGACAGGGGTCAGGAGTCAGCCTCCAGGAGAGTGGAGGAGACAGGGGTCAGGAGTCAGCCTCCAGGAGAGTGAGGAGTCAGGGGTCAGCCTCCAGGAGAATGCAGGAGACAGGGGTAAGCCTCCAGAAGAGTGGAGGAGACAGGGGCCAGGGGTCAGCCTCCAGGAGAGTGGAGGAGACAGGGGTCAGCCTCCAGGAGAGTGGAGGTTCAGGGGTCAGCCTCCAGGAGAGTTGCGGAGACAGGGGTCAGCCTCCAGGAGATTGGAGGAGACAGGGGTCAGCCTCCAGGAGAGTGGGGGCGAGAGCGGTCAGGGGTCAGCCTCCAGGAGAGTGGAGGAGACAGGGGTCAGCCTCCAGGAGAGGGGAGGAGACAGCGGTCAGGGGACAGCCTCCAGAGCGGCCTCGGCTAGCTGGTGTCACAGTGCAGGGCAATATGGCTGATAGAACAACAATACTAGGATGTATTGCTTCAATTTGAACATATTCTCAACACCGTTCAATCTTTCATTACATGTAACGCCCTCTAAATAGCATCGAAGGGTTGCTAGGGTAACAGTCATGGTCCTTTCTAGAAAAAGAGCATAATTCAATAGAAACACCAGATTCCGGTGGGTAACCAAGTAATAGCATATCATGGCAACAGTTCGACTTGTTAAAAACAACAACATCAACAACAACAACATGGAGGCAGTAGCATCCCACACACTTTTTAGCTAAGCATCTGATCAAGTACCTACATACGACACTACATACCCTGTATGTTACACATGTAACCAGAAAATTGCACTATTCAACACAGTAACTATCTGAGACATACTTATCTGACAGAGGTACTCAGACTCAATCTCTGCTAGTCAATCCATCAGTCACAAGCACACATACCAGATAATCGTCCCAAATGGCATTTACCCATAAGGCTCTGGTCAAATAAGTGGCCTTTATAGAGGAAAATGTTCCATTTGAGACGCAGACATAGTCACAGAGGTGACGTTAGGGAGGGTCACAGAGGTGACGTTAGGGAGGGTCACAGAGGTGACGGTTTGAGGCTCATGTCCCGTTGCTGTGTCACCACAGTGACAAGGTGGGGGTGTCGGTCTAACAGAGGTATGACATCACAAAAACGCCACACGGGTTAATGCTGCATGAATTGCAAACTCCCTTTTAACTAAAGTACAAATAAACATTTTAAAAATAGATAAAAACATGAGACAAAATAGAAGACAAATAAGAACGAAGACAAACCCAGAGAACACATATTAGTTAAAAAGGTCTATAAAAATACTACTACTAGCTACTGTAGAAAGAGCAAGCCCTGCAGGCTCTGAGGTTTTCTCTCAGAGGTTTCTCCTCTCAGAGGTTTCTCTCCAGAGGTTTCTCTTCAGAGGTTCTCTTCAGAGGTTTCTCTCCAGAGGTTTCTCTCCAGAGGTTTCTCTCCAGAGGTTTCTCTTTCTTCAAGAGGTTTCCTCTTCAGAGGTTTCTCTCCAGAGGTTTCTCTTCAGAGGTTTCTCTCCAGAGGTTTCTCTCAGAGGTTTCCTCCAGAGGTTTCCCTCCAGAGGTTTCCCTCCAGAGGTTTCCCTCCAGAGGTTTCCCTCCAGAGGTTTCTCTGGACCCGGTCCTGGAGATGGAGGCAGTGTGTGATGCCGCCCGTCCCGTACTGACAGACAGACAGCCCTCAGAGAGCCAGGGAAGGGGGGTTAGACCAGGGATGGGATGGGCTGGGGGTACGGGTAGCGGGTACGGGCTGGGGGTACAAGTTGGGGCTGGGGTTACGGACTGGAGGTAGGGGTGGGGGGCGGGGGTCTTGTTCTCTAGTGGAATGGGGTTGATGTCTGTGCGGTGGTTGGGCAGGCCGTGCACAGTGCTGCCCCCTACAGCTGTGTGGAGGTGGTGATGTTGTTGTGCTGGATGACCTGCTTGGGAGCAGCTGGGGCCGGGCTGCTGCTGGACTGCTGTCTGAACCTGGGGGAGGAGGACAACACGCAGGGTGAGGGGATGTGTGTCATGTCTGTGTGAGTGCAGTGTTTGTATCAACATGAATGGGTGTGTAGTGAACATGAAACCCTCAATAGAACAACTCTCTCTAGATGTCTGTTTATCTAAACAAACACGGTGCAACAACCTCCAACAGTTAACAACCTCTTCATTTTCACCAAAAATAGAATCGTTATATTTCTATGTACAGTTTAAACCACTGCATTGTGTTTTCCAACGAAACATCTTACATATACTCCTTTCAGACAAATGGAATGAGGCGCATTGAAAGCGCCTGGGCTTCGGCATGTTTGTTGTCTGTCTGAAAGGTTACACTGCAGCTTTTTAAAACCTCCACGAAACCTTTACTTTTGAAGCACCACTGAACGGGCATTTAACTGCCGCTTCTGAAGCCGGGCTAACATCCATCACTAGGCAACCAGAACTGTCAATCAAATGATCTTCATCTGCCTGCGCTCAGACCACTCGCTCCTAAGAAAAGTACTTTGAAGTTTGTTAAATACAATGACTGACAAATATTACTAAAATACATTTAGTAGAAAGAAAACACATGTACCATAAAAACAAAAGCTTTTTWWWAAATMTAACTAGGCAAGTCAGTTAAGAACAAATTCTTATTTTCAATGACGGCCTAGGAACAGTGGATTGACTGCCTTGTTCAGGGGCAGAACGACAGATTTTTACCATGTCAGCTCGGGGATTCGATCTTGCAACCCTTCGGTTACTAGTCCAATGCTCTAACCACTAGGCTACCTGCCGCCCCATCAATCAATGTTTATTGTTGTCAGGGAAACAATAGAACATTCTATGCCGGAGCAGAATTCTACTGTCTGAAAAGGTAGATGCTTTGTAAATTGTCTGAAAGGTTATCAATTATCCACCCGTTACTGTAGCTGCGTCCTATGTATGAAAAGGGTCAAATAAACATGCATTTAAAAAAAAACTTTATCCCTTTGAAAACATGCTTGATACATTTCCACAACATACTAGGAGTGACATCTGTACACAGACAGACTGGGCTTATCAATGCAAGTCTCTCCCAGTCAGTCAGTCCAGCCCAGTCTACTCCTCTAAACAAGGAGCCATTGAGAGCAGGGCAGTGCGAGGGGAAGTGAGCCTGATTTTCCTCTGCCTGTCTGCTGAAGCCTCACAGCACAGGGAGGGCCTTCTGCCTTCTCATAATTACATGGAAATGTCACTCCTATCCATATCAGAGGGTGGGGTTCTGATGTCATACTCTGCTGCTGTGGAACAGTCCAATAACCAGCAGGGGGATCGGGACCGGCGGCATGGGAGTTTGGATGCCGGTCGGCAGTCTGTGACATCATTTTTCAGTGGAATCTCTGCAGCGACCAAGAGCTGTGGTTTATTTCTATGGCTCCAGTCCACTTCTGATGGAAAAACAGGCCTCATATTCTGGGTTGGTGTTGACTAGTACCAGACTTCCAGGCCAGGTGCTATCCTAGTGCCTCTCTGCCCCACATCCATGAAACAGCGTGGCTCCTGCCAGCATCCGTACACCCTGTGTGATACACATGGCAGGATCCATATGTCCTCATAGTGCGGTGAGTGTGGGACAGGATGTCTTGACTGTCACCACCCTGGACTGAACACCCTAACCTCAGGACTGCTTATGACTCACACACACAGACACTGTATGGCTGTATGGCTGGAGAACTGGGAAGGTTCTCTATGCAGGTTTAGCTGCATACTAGTGATAAGGCACAGGGATGAGTGTGTGTGTTTCGGGGTTTCGTGTGTGTGTTGAAGAGTGTGTGTGTGTGCGCGTGTGTGTGCGCGTGTGCAAACAAGCTACTCACTGAGGTAACCTTGGGGGTCTTTCTGCAGAGTGGTGATGGGGCAGTCTTTATGGGTGAGGAGGAGCTGCTTGAGTTGGGTCACCTCGTTCTTCAGCATGGTCACCTCATTCTGAAAACAAGCAATCAAATGTGTTTAATAAAGCCCCTTTTACATCAGCAGTCTCCACAAAGTGCTTTACAGTGACCCAGCCTACACACATTTTGAGCACAATAAGAGAGATTTACTGTTAGCTGGACTGAGTGATTATCTTTGCTTGGTGAATAAATTCAGCTTTTTTTGTTGTTGAATAGATTCTTGATAAAGGCAAATTTTTTATAAAAGGAAAATAGCTTGTTTAAGCCTCACTGCAAAACTCACAATAAACATTCTGCATCATTACTGCGATTACGTTTATTATCATRGCTAAAACCATGTACAATTACAGGATTAAGATTTCAATCTTAATTGGAATTGAATAAAACTACGGCAAATAAATGAACCAGCTTGTTGTTAGGAATGTCAAAAGACAGACATCATTTCAGGGGCTGGTTTTGATTTATGGTTGAAAATTGTCTGTATCTCTGAGTGTCTGCTTCCTAGGACTACAACAAGCCCCTACGGAACAACAGACTGAATTACAACAAGCCCCTACGGAACAACAGACTGAAAACTAGACAAGCCCCTACGGAACAACAGACTGAATTACAACAAGCCCCTACGGAAAACAGACTGAACTACAACAAGCCCCTACGGAAACAACAGACTGAACTACAACAAGCCCTACGGAACAACAGACTGAACTACAACAAGCCCCTACGGAAACAACAGACTGAATTACAACAAGCCCCTACGGAACAACAGACTGAATTACAACAAGCCCTACGGAACAACAGACTGAATTACAACAAGCCCCTACGGAACACCAGACTGAATTACAACAAGCCCCTACGGAACAACAGACTGAATACAACAAGCCCCTACGCAACAACAGACTGAATTACAACAAGCCCCTACAGGAACAACAGACTGAATTACAACAAGCCCTACGAACAACAGACTGAATTACAACAAGCCCCTACGGAACAACAGACTGAATACAAACAAGCCCCTACGGAACAACAGACTGAACTACAACAAGCCCCTACGGAACAACAGACTGAATTACAACAAGCCCCTACGGAACAACAGACTGAATTACAACAAGCCCCTACGGAAACAACAGACTGAATTACAACAAGCCCCTACGGAACAACAGACTGAATTACAACAAGCCCTACGGAACAACAGACTGAATTACAACAAGCCCCTACGGAACAACAGACTGAATTACAACAAGCCCCTACGGAACAACAGACTGAATTACAACACAGCCCCTACGGAACAACAGACTGAATTACAACAAGCCCTACGGAACAACAGAGCTGAATTACAAACAAGCCCCTACGGAACAACAGACTGAATTACAACAAGCCCCTACGGAACAACAGACTGAATTACAACAAGCCCCTACGGAACAACAGACTGAACTACAACAAGCCCCTACGGAACAACAGACTGAACTACAACAAGCCCCCTACGGAACAACAGACTGAATTACAACAAGCCCCTACGGAACAACAGACTGAATTACAACAAGCCCCTACGGAACAACAGACTGAATTACAACAAGCCCTACGGAACAACAGACTGAATTACAACAAGCCCCTACGGAACAACAGACTGAACTTACAACAAGCCCCTACGGAACAACAGACTGAATTACAACAAGCCCCTACGGAACAACAGACTGAATTACAACAAGCCCCTACGGAACAACAGACTGAACTACAACAAGCCCCTACGGAACAACAGACTGAACTACAACAAAGCCCCTAACGGAACAACAGACTGAACTACAACAAGCCCCTACGGAACAACAGAACT
>NW_019950552.1:0-7971 GCF_002910315.2 Salvelinus sp. IW2-2015 | reverse complement strand
CCGTAGTTGGTTAGAGCAGGTAGCCTATTGTTTATAGCAGGTAGCCTAGTTGGTTAGAGCAGGCTAGCCTGAGTGGTAGAGCAGTAGATTAGGTGGGCTGAGAGCAGGTAGCCTAAGTGGTTAGATTCAGGTAGCTAGGGTTTAGAGCAGGTAGCCTAGTGTTTAGAGAGGTAGCTAGTGGGTTAGAGCAGGTAGCCTTAGTGTTAGAAGCAGGTAGTCTATGTGGTGTAGAGCAGGTGTTCTAGTGGTGTAGAGCAGGTAGTCTAGGTGGTTAGAAGCAGTAGTCTAGTGGTTAGGCAGGTAGGTTCTAGTGGTTAGAGCAGTAGTGCTAATGTGTAGAGCAGGTAGTCTACGTGGTTAGAGTGTGTTGACTAGTAACCGAAGTTGCAAGATCAAATCCTGATACTGAGTAAAAAGCTTTTGTTCTGCCCCTGAACAAATGGCAGCTTAAACCACGTTCCAGTAGGCTTCATTGAAAATGAAGAATTTGTTCTTAAACTGAGCTGGCCTAGTAAATGAAAGGTAAATACCATTATAATTTCTCATGGAACATGTGAAAAGAAGTAAATGGTGTAGAAATCTTAGTCCTCCATACACATGTTCATACAGTCACCTTCCTGATTACACGATGACATCACAGGAAGACCACATTTGCTTAAGTGATAATTACAGGACTCAAATACTGTAAGGATTAGGAATGGTTTTTCTTAATGAATGGTTTCTTTCCCTGTATGAAGCTGCACCGTCTATGACTGGCCATGTTCGTTTCTGTGTTAACGTTGTCTGACCTGAAGGGGTCTAGAGAGGGCAGTAAACTTCTACTGTAGCAATGCATTCCTTCAATCCCATTTAAAAAATTTTAACATACAGGTTATTATAACCCAATGAAATGTATGTAATACTGCAACTACACCTAAAGGAACAGAAATTATTATGTGTAATTATTTCTTGATTGCGTTACAATTCTAGTGCATGTATATATAATTGACACATTCATGTTATATTGTATTAAAATATTATGATACTATTATAATATTATATTATTTTTCTTTGTTCTAGCATATGATGCATTACAAATTAAAGAAACCAAAGATAGCAGTATTATGTTCTATCACATTTAGTCAAGTTAGGGCTTTGTGGTCCAAACAATTCAGTGGCCATTTCAGACAAGATCCATCTTGTCATTAATCTCTGCATTGACACCCTGCTCTCTTTTCACTGTAAGACTCGCTACCTCTTGAGTCATTAGGCATTCATCATGTACAACCACTAACCAAACAGGGGACAAACAGTTCAAAAAAACACCAAAATGCTCATTATGAATTATGGCCATGCGTCTGTCTCCATGCTGGACCATTTGGATACTCAAAACAAGCAGTATGTTTTCCAGTTGTTGATTTCCCTGCTCAATGAGTTGGTTTGGAAAAACATTTTTAAGCGGAGACATGAAAAAAAAACGTTTACTAATTGGAAAACTTGCCAGAAAGCCAGGTAAGAGTAACCATATGGTGGAGGCACTCATGGGGCACTCCCTTGTTGTGCGTCCTCCTCTCAGTGCGTCGCTCTCTCCTTGTCTTCTCATGTTGCATTAAGACTACTTCTTTAATGGGAGCAACATTGGTCTCACTGCTTTGCCCGCTGGCTGGCATGGGTCTCACGGCTGCCACGCTTGCTGGGATGGTCTCCACTGCTGCCAACGCGTGGACTGGAATGGTCTCACTGCATCCACCTGGCTGGATGGTGCTGCTCACTGGCTGCCACGCTTGACTGGATGGGGTCTCCACTGCAGCCAAAGCTGGCTGGATGGTCCACTGGTGCCACGCTTGGACTGGATGGGTTCTCACTGGCAGCCAAGCGTGGCTGGATGGGATCTCACTGCTGCCACGCTTGGCTGGATGGGTCTCACTTGCAGCCAAGCGTGGCTGATGGGTCTCACTGCAGCCAAGCGTGGCTGGATGGGTTCTCAAGGCAGCCACGCTATGGCTGGAGATGGGTTCCACTGCTGCCACGCTTGGCTGGATGGGTCTACACTGCTGCCACGCTGCTGTATGGGTCTCACTGCAGCCAAGCGTGGCGGAGGTTCACTGCCACAAGCGTTGGCTGGATGGGTCTTCACTGCTGCGCACCGCTGGCTGGATCGGGTCTCACTTGCTGCACGCTTGGCTGGAGGGTCTCACTGCTGCCACGCTTGGCCTGGATGGGTCTCACTGCAGCCCAACGCTTGGCTGGATGGTCTCACTGCTGCCACGCTTGGCTGTAGGGTCTCACTGCAGCCAAGCGTGGCCTGGATGGGTTCTCACTGCAGCCACCTTGGCTGGAGGTCTCACTGCTGCACGCATTGGCTGGATGGTCTCACTGCAGCCGAAGGTGCGCTGATGGGTCTCACTGCAGCCCAAGCGTGGCTGGGATGGTCTCACTGCTGGACCAAGCGTGGGCGGAATGGGTCTCGACTGCTGCCACGCTTGGCTGGATGCGGTCTCACATGCTGCCACGCTTGACTGGTGGGTCGCACTGCAGCCAAGCCGTGGCTGGATGGGTCTCAGCTGCTTGCCACACTTGGCTGATGGTCTCACTGGCTGCCACGGCTTTGGCTGGATGGGTCTCACTGCTGCCACGTCTCATGATATATATAGAAACATACCTGACGAAATTGATGCTATTAATAACCAGAACCTGACTACATGATGGATGTAGTAGAACAGACCTTTACTACACTGTTATTGTAAAAGTACCTGACTAAATCAAGATCAAATAAAGTTATGTTTGTATATAGCCCTTCGTTACATCAAGCTAATACTCAAGAGCTGCTGTACAGAAACCCAGCCTAAAACCCCAAACAGCAAGCAATGCATGTGTAGAAAGGGCACGGCGTCTAGGAAAAACTCCTAAAGAAAGGCCGCAAACCTGAGGAAGAAACCTAGAGAGGACACCAGGCATATTGAGGGTGTCCAAGTCCTCTTCGGCTGATGCGTGGAGATATAAACAAGAACATTGGCCAAGATGTTCAAATGCTTCATAAGATACCCCAGGCATGCGTCAAATAATATCAGGAGTAAATGTCAGTTGGCTTGTTCATAGCCGGATCGATTAAAGAGATATCTCTACCGCTCCTGCGGTCTCTAGAGATGTTGAAAACAGCAGTCTGGGACAGTAGCAACTGTCCGGTGGACAGGCCCAGGCGCGTTCCATAGCCGCAGCCAGATACAGTTTGAACGAACGAGCAGCAAGGCCAGGTGGGACTGGGACAGCAAGGAGTCATCATGCCGGTAGTCCTGACGCTATGTCCTAGGGCTCAGGTCCTCCAGAGAGAGAAAGAAAGAGGAGAAGAAGAGAATAGAGAGAGATACTTAAATTCACCACAGGACACCGGATAAGACAGGAGAAGTACTCCAGATATAACCAACTGACCTAGCCCCCCGAACACTTAAACTACTGCCAGCATAAATACTGGAGGCTGAGACACACGTTATGTAAAAATATACCTGACTACATTGATTTATATAGGAACAGACACTGACTACATGAGTTTGTCATAGAACAGACCCGACTACCATGATGTTTCATAGAAACAGACCTGACTACAATTTGTTACTATAGAACAGACGCTGACTACATGTTGTTATACAGAACGATACCTGTACTACTATGATGTTGTATAGAACAGAGCTGACTACAATTTGTTATATAAACACGACCTGACTACATGATGTTGTATAGAACAGACGCTGACTACATGATGTTTTATAGAACAGACCTGACTACAGTGAGTGTTATATAGACAGACTTGACGTACATGATGTTTCATAGAACAGACCTGACTACATGATGTTTTACTAGAAACGAGCTGACTACATGATGTTTATAGAGCAGACCTGACTACAGTGATTGTATATATTAAACAGACCTGACTACATGAATTTAATATAGAACCAACCTGACTACATGTATGCTTATATAGAACAGACCTGACTACATTTTTTGGGATTGGGGGGTTTTCAGTAGAACAGACCTGACTACATGATTTATATTTAGACAGACCTAGACTACATGATGTTATATAGAACAGGAGCCTGACTACATGATGATGACTATAGAACGAGACCTGACTACATGACTGTTTTGATTAGAACAGACCTGAGCTCGCGTGATGTTTAATTGAACGATCTGAACGTACGATGATGTTATACTCAGAACAGACCTGATCTAAATTGATGTTTGTATAGAAAGACCTGACTAATTATATATATGATCAGACCTGAACTAAACTGATGTTGTATAGAACAGAGCTGACTACATTATGCTGTAAAGAAAACAGACCTGACTACCACTGTATGTTAAAACATACAGACCTTAACTAAAACGGATGATGTATAGAAGAGACCTGACTACCATTGTTGTTATATAGAACAGGTACGCTGGACGTACATTAGTGTTGTATAGAACAGACCTGACTACAATTATGTATATAGAACAGACCTGACTACATGCGGTTTAGATAGTAACAACCTGACTACATGATATTATATAGAACAGACTGACTACATTATGTTTATATAGAACATAACCTGGACCTACATGATGTGTATTTAGAACAGACCTACTACATTTGTTAATAGAACATACCTGATACATGGTGTTTATAGAATAACACTGACTGCGTGAGTTATATAGAACGACCTGCAACTACATGGATGTTACTATAGAACAGAGACTGACTCATGTGTTTTATAGAATTAACCTGACTAGCATGATGTTTATAGAACAGACCTGACTAATGATGTTATATAGAACAGGACCTGACTAATGATGTTTCATGAGAACAGACCTGACTATGAGTTTTATAGAACAGAGCTGACTACATGATGGTTGTATAGAGAACAAGACCTGACATACATGATTTATATAGAAAACAGACCTGACTACATGAGTTTATAGTAGACAGACTCCTGACTAATTATGTTTTACTAGAACAGAGTGACTACATGATTGTTGTATAGAAACAAGACGCTTGACTACATTATGTTAGATAGAAGCAGACCTGGACTACATGATGTTATATAGAACAGACCTGACTACATGATGTTATATAGAAACAGACCGACTAAGTGATGTTATATAGAACAGACCTGACTACATGATTTGTTATATAGAACCGAGACCGACTACATATGTTTCATAGAAAGACCTGACTACATGCATGTTTATATAGAACAGACCTGACTACACTGGATGGTTATATAGAAACAGACTGACTACATGATGATTGTAAAAACAGACTGACTAATGAGTGTTTTATGGTTTAGAACAGACTGTACATGAGAATGTATTAGACCAGACCTGACTAAATGAATGTTGTATAAGAACAGACCTGAGCTAAATATATTATATAGATCAGACGTGACTAAATGATTTGTTATAGACAGAGCGACTACATTAGCTGTAAAGAAGCAGACCTGACTACACCTGTTATGTTAAACATACAGACCTAACTAAACGATGATTTATAGAAGAGACCTGACTACATGTTGTTATATAGAACAGACCTGACTTACATTATTTGTTGATAGAACACGACCTGACTACATTTATGGTATATAGAACAGACCTGACTACATGGTGTTAGATAGTACACGACCTGACTACATGATATTATATAAACAGACCTGATACTTATGTTAATAGAAACATACCTGGACTACATGATGTTGTATAGAACCAGACCCTGACTAAACCAGGGTTGTGTATATAGAACGATACCTGCACTACATGGTTGTTTTATAGAATAGACCTGACGCGTGAATTTAATATAGAACAGACCTGACTACATATGTTATAATAGAACAGAGCTGACTAGCATGGTGTTTTCATAGAACAGCACCTGACTACATTGATGGCTTTTAGTTAGAACAGAGCCTGACACATGATGGTTGTATAGAACAACCTGACTAATGATGTTATATAGAACAGACTGACTTACATGAATGTTTCATAGAACAGACCTGACTATATGTTTATAGAACAAGAGCTGATACATGATGTTGTAGTGAAGCAGACCTGATACAGGTGATGTTATATAAACAGACCTGACTACTGATGTTATATAGAACAGACCTGACTACATGAATTTATATAGAACAGACCTGATACATGTGTTTATATAGCAACAGACCTCTTACATTGATTTAATGAACAGATCCCTGACTAACATGACTGTTATATAGAACAGACCTGAACTACCAGATGTTATATAGAACCATTACCGACTCAATTTCTCTCTGGTGTGGTGGGGTGGCTAGACTACCTGCTCTAACCACTAGACTACCTGCTCTAACCACTAGACTACCTGCTCTAACCACTAGACTACCTGCTCTAACCACTAGGCTACCTTTCGTCTGAATAAAGCACCATGCAACTCCAGATCCTCCAGATGAAATGTAATAGCCCAGGAAGCTTGGCTAGGTTGGCACTGCTGTCTGTCTGCTAAAAAGGCTTTTGGGGGTTGTTCCAGTTTGAAACAGAGGTCACTTTTGAAACACTGTAGGGTGCTTCAGCATCATGCATTGATGACACGAGGCAGACTATTGTGTTGATATCGAGGAGACTTACCTCAGGCTACTGTAGCTGCAGTTTTTCAAGAATCCCTAAAAAACATAGTTCAACTATTTTACTGAAAGCATTGATTAGACTGACATTGAAGTGTATGGTTTGAGTCCTTCATACTGTAGCTCCTACCAGCACTGTTTGAAACTGTACATTGATTGACTGTCACTGACATCCACACACTGTATACAACATGGCAGGCTAGGTGCTTATGTGCTTATGTGCTATGAAGATTTAATACAGTCACCAACGGGTTAAGTGTTATCATTATATTCAAACAGATACTACGTAGGCCTACTCAGTTGGCATATTGGCCCCAGAGAAGGCCAGCTTTAAGCGCCAATGACATAACACAAAATTAAAGAAAAGGACAATAACCGCTCCTCCAGCTAATGTATACAAATATACAAAAGGAAAAGTTCTTCAATGTCTTCAATTGTGATCAGAAAGCCAGTCGGTTCACATATAAACAACACACCATAAAACATCAAATATTTTCTGCTGCACCTCGTTGTATTGCAGTTGGCTGTTCACTGTTAGCTGATCCAGCCTTTACCAGGCATGAGTCGTCATATTGCTCCCGTAGTGAAAATAGGAGACAGCCTCCACATGTTGCAGGTAGCTTATAATGGCATGATTCTGATCATGATCAGTAGTTCAACATGAACGTTTGAGTATTAATAGTAATTTTTTGGCTTGAAGAAGTACATAGTAAAAACTCCCTCGGTGATGAGAAGATAATTTCATCATATAGCAGAAGGAATGTTGATGCGTTAATGATAGGCAGGTACATCAACAACAATTAATTCAAACCTCAAAGTGTAAAAATACTTTGCATAACAAAACCTCTTTTATATTCTCAAATCGTATCTTAAACATTTTTATGAGAAAAAAAAACTTTAAAAAATGAAGAAAAGCTATTTACAAGAAACTTAGAACTCGATTCAATCTGTGCTGCAGAAGTTCAGTGCTATAGCGACATTGAAATGTAAAAGTAATTTCCGATTGAGCCGGCATATGCAGCGTTTACTGTGAATGCAGTCTCCGCGAACGCGGGAACATTGCTTTTAAGTGTAAATCCCGCTAAAGCACTGAACTTCCCATCATGCACCAGTGAAGATGTCATGTTATGTAACAGTTCTTGTTTTTTCAAAATGTTTTCTCTTTTGAGTCTCTGCATTACTCAATAAATTATCACAGTACCACCAACGTGCGTCACACACACACATAAACAAACAAAACCTTCAAACACTCTCTCCCTTTTAACTGTTGAAAGTTCATTCTGCCTGTCCCACTGTCCCCTCTGCTATTAGCAATCTCCCACATTCATTCTGTCCGTCCCACTGTCCCCTCTGCTATTAGCAATCTCCC
>NW_019950551.1:0-7977 GCF_002910315.2 Salvelinus sp. IW2-2015 | reverse complement strand
CTACCAACTGTGCCACACACACCATTCAGCCCTTCCCTTTCTCCAGACACCCCAGTGTGTTATCTTGCTGGGGTAAGTAGGTCACAGGCCCCACCATCAGACAGGACTGAGGACCACAAACAACCCTGTTCCATTTAGGCCTCCATTTGGACCAGTGTTAGCTTTACTAATTCATCAGGGACAATCTGTGTCAGGCAGACACTATACTACACTACAGGCAGACACTACAGACAGTCACTACACTACAGACAGTCACTACACTACAGGCAGACACTACACTACAGGCAGACACTACACTACAGGCAGACAGTCACTACACTGCACTACAGGCAGACACTACAGGCAGACATACACTAGACTACAAGCAGACACTACAGTACAGACAGACACTACAGGCAGACAGTCACTACAGTACAGACAGACAGTCACTACAGGCAGACAGTCACTACAGTACAGACAGACAGTCACTACAGTACAGACAGACACTACAGACAGGCAGACAGTAACTACACTACAAGCAGACAGTCACTACAGTACAGACAGACAGTCACTACAGGCAGACAGTCACTACAGTACAGACAGACAGTCACTACACTACAGGCAGACACTACAGTACAGGCAGACATTCACTACAGTACAGGCAGACAGTCACTACAGTACAGGCAGACAGTCACTACAGTACAGGCAGACAGTCACTACAGTACAGGCAGACATACACTACACTACAGGCAGACACTACAGGCAGACAGTCACTACAGTACAGACAGACAGACACTACAGTACAGACAGACAGTCACTACAGTACAGACAGACACTACAGGCAGCCACTACACAACAGGCAGACAGTCACTACAGTACAGACAGGCACTACACTACAGGCAGACACTACAGGCAGACAGTGACTACAGTACAGACAGACAGTCACTACAGTACAGACAGACACTACAGGCAGACAGTCACTACAGTACAGACAGAGTCACTACACTACAGGCAGACATACACTACAGGCAGACACTACAGTACAGGCAGACAGTTACTACAGTACAGACAGACATACACTACAGTACAGACAGACACTACAGGCAGACAGTGACTACAGTACAGACAGACAGTCACTACAGTACAGGCAGACACTACAGACAGACACTACAGTACAGACACTACAGTACAGACAGACACTACAGGCAGACAGACACTACAGTACAGACACTACAGTACAGATAGACACTACACTAAAGACACCACACACTCTTTATTAATGCCTTGAGTACCAAACAGGTGTTTTCAAAGCCGTGGCTATGGGAAGGCTGTGGACCATATTGTCAGACGTTATCCCAACCCCTCGTGTTCCACCACATCGGGTCTAGTCCAGTCAAAGCCGTGGCTATGGGAAGGCTGTGGACCATATTGTCAGACGTTATCCCAACCCCTCGTGTTCCACCACATCGGTCTAGTCCAGTGGCTATGGGAAGGCTGTGGACCATATTGTCAGACGTTATCCCAACCCCTCGTGTTCCACCACATCGGTCTAGTCCAGTCTCCCCTCCACATCACCAGTGTCTGACAGCAGGTGTCACTCCTCTGACCTTCCACAGCGTCTCAGACGTTGAGCTGTGGAGCACCACTTCAGAAGACGTTCATGACCTGATTGTGGGCAAGAGACCAATCTACTGCATCAACCTAATGGACCACAACATATTTCTGAAAGCATTTGATGGGTCCCAGAGTTGAGAAAACACTGGGATAGATAACACATGARGATAACATATCTTCCACTTCCCAACCGCTCTCTACAACCCTCCTCCCTCCCCCGTCCTCCTTCTCTTCCCTCCCCCTCCTCCTCCCTCTGATGTGTAAAACATTTAAATAAGTCAGTCTCCCCCTCCTAACCCCGCCTCTGTCTGATGGTCTATTGGGATTGGTCAGACACGTCAGCCAACAGCGGGACTGGAAAGAATCCAGTAAGAGAGGTCCCTATTGGCCGACTGGTACACAGGGTGTATTGTTGCCCTGGTACCCCGGTCTGTAGTTATSGGKCCTAGCTGGCTGGCTGTGTGGAGGATCACAAATGGCRGCCTGTGTTCTGTTCACCTCTCGCTGACAGACAGGATGTTGTTATAGCTGCATCCTGTTTTCAGAGCTGGGGGACCYGCCAACACCGCTCCAGTTTCCCCAGTGGCTCCCAGTAAATGAGTGGCTAATAGCCACTTGACTAACAAGCTACATGACTGACTAGCCCTGTATGCCATCATGCTACACTGGTACAGAGCATTAGCCATGGGTACTACACCTGCACTGACTACCTAGCTATCCCGTCTTAGCGTTCCATTCACTAACTACCCCCTTCACTGACCTGCAACTGTGGCAAGAAGGGAGCTCACCTGGGAAATGCCTCCAGGATCAATGCTATTAACATTGTTGATTTGGTGGGTCAGCAGAGAATGAAGAGAGCATTCCCAGCCCAACAATGTGTGTGAACCACTGGGCTACAGGGCACAGAAGTCCACCGGCACCGTATCAATCCATCAACCAAGATCAACCATCATGTCGCCTTGTCACCACGCTCACACAGTGTCTGGCTGCCAGCGTCCGCTCTTCACTTCTGTCACCATGCACACACCAGCTGTATGACATACTACCTGTTGGTCTCACTGGTGCGTGTTCCACAGCCGACACACACCACACACACACACACACACACACACACACACACACACACAAAGGAAGGGAACTTGCCACTCAGCACTCTGTGTTAATGAGTCATTAAACATGAAACAAAATGTTGACTCTGGCTGCTGCCAGAAGAAAGCATGAATCAAATGTATCCATCCTAGATTATCTAGTATGGCTCTTTTAGCGTCTCACACCCAACACACACACACCAGGGATTCTGTAGGAAAAATGTCCTTCTTACCAATTCTGATGTGTACTTTGAGAATTAGATATACCTGTCCACACTTACTCGCGCTTGTTGGCTGAGGAAAAAGTAACGAACAGCAAATCACTAGCCTGTTTCAATCTACTATACCCCATAGTAGAAATGTTGACCTATTTCTATTATTCATCTTGTTGAGAAAGAAATAGCCCAACACAGACTCTGGGACAGCTGTGGGACGAGAGAGTGAGTTGGGGAGAGGGAGATGTGAGGAAGACTGCATACAGGCAGAAAAGAGCGAGAGAGCGAGCGAGAGCCAGAGACCCAGCAGCAGCAGCACAGGGGTCTGACTACTGTTCTCCAGCTGAACATGTGTAACCAATAGAGGACGGAGCTGAGCTCTCTCTGTGACATGCTGCAGACACAGACTTTACAGAGATGTTAGCAGCACAATCCTCAACACGAGAGGAGAAGAGTGGGAAGAGGAGAGAGGGACAGAGGAAGAGAGAGTTGGGACACAGAGAAGAGAGAGAGGGGACAGAGGAAGAGAGAGTGGGAGAGGAGAGAGAGGGAAGAGGAAGAGGTGGGACAGAGGAAGAGAGAGAGGACAGAGGAAGAGAGAGTGGACAGAGGAAGAGAGAGTGGGACAGAGCAAGACAGGTATTCATCTGAGAGAGAGGGAGACGGGGCAGAGAGAGAGAAAGAGGATGGGGGAGAGGAGATGGAGGGAGGAAGAGATATACGGGAGAGAGAGATGGAGAGGGAGAAGAGATATACGGAGAGAGAGATGGAGAGGAAGGGAAGAGATATCGGGAGAGAGAGATGGAGAGGGAGGAAGAGAATACGGGAGAGAGAGAATGGAGAGGGAGGAAGAGATATACGGGAGAGAGAGATGGAGAGGGAGAAAGATATGGGGAGAGTAGGGATGGAGAGGGAGAAGAGATATGCGGGAGAGAGAGAATGGAGAGAAGGAGGAAGATGATAGGAGGAGAGAGAGATGAAGAGGGAGGAAGAGATATGCGGAGAGAGAGGATGGAGAGGGAGGAAGAGATATCGGAAGAGAGAGATGGAGAGGGAGGAAGAGAATATGGGGAGAGGAGAGATGGAGAGGGAGGAAGAGATATGCGGGAGAGAGAGATGAGAGATACAGGGAGAGAGAGATGAAGAGGGAGGAAGAGATATACAGGGGAGGAGAGAGAGAGGAAGAGAATATCGGAGAGAGAGATGAGAGGGAGGAAGAGATACGGCAGGAGAGAGAGATGAAGAGGGAGGAAGAGATAGCAGGAGAGAGAGATGGAGAGGAGGAAGAGATACGCGGAGAAGAGAAGATGGGAGAGGGAGGAAGAGATAGGGGAAGATGGAGAGGGAGGAAGAGATATGCGGAAGAGAGAGATGGAGAGGGAGGAAGAGATATGCGGGAGAGAGATGGAGAGGGAGGAAGAGATATACGGGAGAGAGAGATGGAGAGGGAGGAAGAGATATACGGGAGAGAGAGATGGAGAGATGAAGAGATATACAGGAGAGAGAGAATGGAGAGAGGAAGAGATATACAGAGAGAGAGATGGAGAGGGAGAAGAGATATACAGGAGAGAGAGATGGAGAGGGAGAAGAGATACGCGGAGAGAGGAGATGGAGGGGAGGAAGAGATATACAGGAGAGAGAGATGAAGAGATATACAGGAGAGAGAGATGAAGAGGGAGGAAGAGATAGCAGGAGAGAGAGATAGAAGGAGGAAAGATACGCAGGAGAAGAGATGGAGAGGAGAAGAGATACGCGGGAGAGAGAGATGGAGAGGGAGGAAGAGATATGCGGGAGAGAGAGATGGAGAGGAGGAAGAGATATGCGGGAGAGAGAATGGAGAGGGAGGAAGAGATATGCGGGAGAGAGATGGAGAGGGAGGAAGAGATATACGGGAGAGAGATGGAGAGGGAAAGAGATATACGCGGAGAGAGAGATGGAAGAGAAGAGATATACGGGAGGAGAGAGATGGAGAGAGGAAGAGATAAGGGAGAGAGATGGAGAGGGAGGAAGAGATATACAGGAGAGAGAGATGGAGAGGGAGGAAGAGATACCAGAGAGAGAGATGGAGGAGGGAGGAGGATAGCGGGAGAGAGAGATGGAGAGGGAGGAAGAGATTGGGGGGAGAGAGAGATGGAGAAGCGGAGGAAGAGATAGCGGGAGAGAGAAGATGGAGAGGAGGGAAGAGATAACGCGGGAGAGAGAGATGGAGAGGGACGGAAGAGAATAACGCGGAGGAGAGAGAGATGGAGAGGGAGGAAGATAAGAGGAGAGAGAGATGGAGAGGAAGGAAGAGATACGGGAGAGAGAGATCGGAGAGAGGAAGAGAGATACGCAGGAGAGAGAGATGCGAGAGGGAGGAAGAAGAGATACGAGGAAGAGAGAGAGATGGAAGAGGGAGGAAGAGATACGCAGAGAGAGAGATGGAAGAGGGAAGGAAGAGATACGAGGAGAGAGGAGATGGAGAGGGGAGAAGAGATATACGCAGGAGGAGAGATGGGAGAAGGGAGGAGAGATACGAGGAGAGAGAGATGAGAGGAGGAGAGAGATACGCAGGAGAGAGAGATGAAGAGGGAGGAAAGAGATACGCAGGAGAGAGAGATGAAGAGGGAGGAAGAGAATCGCGGAGAGAGAGATGGAGAGGGAAGGAAGAGATATGCAGGAGAGAGAGATGAGGAGATGGAGAGGGAGGAAGAGATACAGGAGAGAGAATGGAGAGGAGGAAGAGATACGAGAGAGAAGAAGATGGAGAGGGAGAATGAGATATACAGGAGAGAGATAGAGGGAGGAAAGAGATACGAGGAGAGAGATGGAGAGGGAGGAAGAGATATACAGGAGAGAGGATGAGAAGGGAGGAAGAGATACTACAGGAGAGAGAGATGGAAGGGGGAGAGATATACAGGAGAGAGAGAATGAGAAGGGAGGAAGGATATACAGGAGAGAGAGATGGAGGGAGGAAGAGATATACAGGAAGAGGATGGAAGGGAGGAAGAGATATACAGGAGAGAGAGATGGAAGGGAGGAAGAGATATACAGAGAGAGGAGATGGAAGGGAGAAGAGATATACGGAGAGAGAGATGGAAGGGAGGAAGAGATATACAGGAGAGAGAGATGGAAGGGAGGAAGAGATAGCAACAGGAGAACAGAGAAGAGATGAGAGGGAGGAAGAGATACAGCAGGAGAGAGAGATGAAGAGGGAGAAGAGATAAGACAGGAGAGAGAGATGAAGAGGGAGGAAGAGAGATATACGGAGAGAGGTGGAAGGGAGAAAAGATACGGAGAGAGAGATGGAAGGGAGGAAGAATATGCAGGAGAGAGAGATGGAGAGGGAGGAAGAGGAAGAGGGAACATAGTGATTAGAGAAGTAGAAAGACAGGGGTAAGGAGAAGAGAGGAAGAGAGATGCTCATGGCCCAGTGGTCTGTCTCCCAGAGAGATCCACAGACTTGTTGTTTTATTAGGGATCCCCATCTGCCAAGGCAGCAGCTACTCTTCCCTCCTTCTCTCTACCTCCCTCCCTCTGCGCAAAATAGAGCTGAAGGAGCGAGAGAGAAGAAAGTTATTTTTCCTTCTCAGGCCCCTTCACATGTTCAGTGTGTGAGTCAGTGAAGAGGTGGAGAGAGCAGAGACAGACCACCATTTAAAAACAAATCTTTATTTAACTAGGCAAGTCTGTTAAGAACAAATTCATATTTACAATGACAGTGTAACCCACTGTTCCTAGAGCCGTCATTGTAAATGAGAATTTACAGGGGCAGAACGACAGACCTTGTCAGCCTCGGGGATTCGACCTTGCAACCCCTTTCGGTTACTAGTCCAACGCTCTAACCACTAGGCTACCTGCCAGATAAAGATTGACTAAGACATCATGGTAGCAGATACCAAAAGGAAACAGACTGTAAAAGGTCCAGGTTGAATGGAGCTGAAGGGTGGGACTAATAACAACAAGATAACTAATGTCAAATATACTGGGTCTGTAAAATGTATATGGGTTCAGAACTTTTGTGAAATAGCACAGTAAAAAATATATGTCAAATAGATAAACTGATATCAGAAATAGAGGAAGGACTAAAAACAAACACAATATAACTATTATAAAATAGATTGTGTCTGTAAAATGTATATAGTGTGTATAATCTGGAAGTAGAAGTGTTGTTGTTCATTAGTTACTCCGATTAGGAGAGGGGTGGTCAGTGGGGAATAATAAAGGACTGTATATTCTAAAACAGTGTGTGTATATGTGTGTGTGTATGTGCCAACGAACACACACGTTCAAAAGTTGAGTCACTTATAAATGTCTCTGTTTTTGAAAGAAAAGCACATTTTTTATCCATTAAAATAACATCAAATTGATCAGAAATAAAGTGTAGACATTGTTAATGTTGTAAACGGCTGATTTTTTATGGAATATCTACATAGGCGTAGAGGTCCATTATCAGCAACCATCACACCTGTGTTCCAATGGCACGTTGTGTTAGCTAATCCAAGTTTATCATTTTAAAGGCTAATTGATCATTAGAAAACCCTTCTGGAATTATGTTAGCACAGCTGAAAACTGTTGCCCTGATTAAAGAAGCAATAAAACAAACCTTCTTTAGACTAGTTGAGTATCTGGAGCATCAGCATTTGTGGGTTCGATTACAGGTTCAAAATGGCCATAAACAAATAACTTTCTTCTGAAACTCATCAGTCGATTCTTGTTCTGAGAAATTAAGGCTCTTCCTTGTTCTGGGATTTTCCTTACCTTCCTTGTTCTGGGATTGATTTGCACGTCTCGCACCAAAGCAAGTTAATCTCTAGGAGACAGAACRCATCTCCTTCCTGAGCGGTAGGACGGCTGCGTGGTCCCATGGTGTTTATACTTGCGTACTATTGTTTGTACAGATGAACGCGGTACCTTCAGGCGTTGCTCCCAAGGATGAATCAGACTTGTGGAGGTCTACAGTTTTTTTTCCTGAGGTCTTGTCTGATTTCTTTTGCTTTTCCCATGATGTTAAGCAAAGATACACTGAGTCTGAATGTAGGCCTTGAAATACATCCACAGGTACACCTCCAATTGACTCAAATGATGTCAATTAGTCTATC
>NW_019950550.1:0-7981 GCF_002910315.2 Salvelinus sp. IW2-2015 | reverse complement strand
TATATAAAAAACACCATATGAACAGCGGGGATTGTGAGGCCACACAACAAACACACACACACACACACACACACACACACACACACACACACACACACACCCACACACACACACAACACCACACACCACACACACACACACACAACACACACACCACACACACACACACACACACACACACACAACACACACACACACACACACACACACACGGATTTAGTACTGTAGATATGTGGTAGTGGTGGAGTAAGGGCCTGAGGGCACACAGTGTGTTGTGAATGTATTGTAATGTTTTAAAATTGCTATAAACTGCCTTAATTCTGCTGGACCCAGGAAGAGTAGCTGCTGCCTTGGCAGGAACTAATGGGGATCCATAATAAAAAATAAATACAAACTAGACCCCCAGAACAACAACCAAACCCTCACTATATCAGTATGTCAGGCCATGTGGGACTAAACCCCACAACAAAAACCTCACTATAGTCAGTATGTCAGGCATGTGGGACTAAACCCCACAAACAACAAACCTCACTAAATCAGTATGTCAGCCATGGGGACTAACCCACACAACAAAACCCTCACTATAGTCAGTATGTCGCCATGTGGGGACTAAACCCAAACAACAACAAACCCTCACTATAGTCAGTATGTCAGGCATGTGGGACTAAACCCACAACAACAAAAACCCTCACTATAGTCAGTATGTCAGGCCATGTGGGACTTAAACTCACAACAAACAAACCTCACATAGTCAGTATGTCAGGCCATGTGGGACTAAACCCCACAACAACAAACCCTCACTAGTAGTCAGTATGTCAGGCCATGGGGGACTAAACCCACAACAACAAACCCTCACTATAGTCAGTATGTCAGGCCATGTGGGACTAAACCCACAACAACAAACCTCACTATAGTCAGTAACACTGACAGATATACTTGCGTTCTCATCAGCAGGCAGAACAGCCTGCTGTGCAGCAGGTTAGGTGAGCTACATGAATACAAAACGAGTCCATACTACTGACTGCTGCTTTGGTCTCCTAGGCGTCCTAAACGGCACCCGGCTCCCGATCAAGTGTATAGGTTGAACAGAGCCTTATGGGCCCCTTGTTCAAAGTAGTGCACTTAAATAGGGAATAGGGTGCCGCTTGGGAGCCAGCCGTGACGTCTCTCCCGACCAGCTAGCAGCCACGTTGTTTTAGACGAACAGACGTTAAACTAGTGTGTCAGCACTGAGATCTCTGCTCGAGGCCATCAGCCTGGCTCTCATTTGACACGGGTCTTCAACTCATATCCGGGGGGAGGGGGAAGATTCTCATCACCCCCACACACCACACAGTCATGTTGACACGGCATCGTCACTCATATCCCGGGGGGGGGGCAGGATTCTCATCGCCCCCCCCACACACACACACACACACACACACACACATACAGTCATGTTGACACAGCATCTTCATGTCCCAGGGCTACAGGCACCGGGAAGCTAGTTGGTAATGAATGCTGTGATGATGCTGTAGAAGAGGCGTCCATCCCTCCATGAGATATCAGCTAACGCTAGCTAGCTAACACACACTCTTCCATGAGATATCAGACTAACGACCTAGCTAACATACACAGCCTCCTAGATAGCGGGCAACGCTAGCTAACACACACACCTCCTTTAGATAGCAGGCTAACGCTAGCGAAACACACACCCCTCTCCTTTAGATATCAGGCTAACGCTAGCTAACACACACACACACCCTCCTTTAGATAGCAGGCTAACGCTAGCTAAACACACCCTCTCCTTTAGATATCAGGCTAACGCTAGCTAACACACACACACACCCCTCCTTTAGATTATCAGGCTAACGCTAGCTAACACACACACACACACACACCCCTCCTTTAGACATTAGCTAACGCTAGCTTAAAACACACAACACACACCTCCTTTAGATATCAGGCTAACGCTAGCTAATATACACACCCCTCCTTAGATAGCAGGCTAACGCTAGCTAATATACACACCCTCCTTTTAGATATCAGGCTAACGCTAACTAACACACACACACGCACAACACACACACCGCTCCATGGAATATCAGGCTAACGCTAGCTGAATGCTAATGCTAGATAAGTTCACCAGCTCTCCAGGGCTTTCAGCTGAATGGGTCCTTCAGCAGGCCAGCGAGGCAGAATACAAGGCCTGCGTTCTAAATGGACCCAATTACAAAGTGAGGGAGGGAGAAGAGAGTAAGGGAGAGAAAAGACAGAAGGTGAGGGAGGGAGGGAAAAGACAGAAAGTGAGTGAGGGGAGAGAGAGAAAGACAGAAGGTGAGGAGGGGGAGAGAGAAAAAGGGAGAGAAAGACAGAAAGTGAGGGAGGGGAGGGAGAAAAAGAACAGAAAGTGAGGGAGGGTGAGAGAGAAAAAGGGAGAGAAAGACGGGAAAGTGAGGGAGGGAGAGAGAGAGACAGAAAGTGAGTTGAGGGGAGAGAGAGAGAAGACAGAAGGTAGAGGGAGGGGAGAGAGAAAAAGGGAGAGAAAGACAGAAAGTGAGGGAGGGGAGAGAGAGAGAAAGAGAAGTGAGGGAGGGAGAGAGAGAGAAAGACAGAAGGTGAGGAGGGGGGAGAGAGAAAAAGACGGAAGGTGAGGGACGGGAGGGAGAAAAAGACAGAAAGTGAGGGAGGGGTGAGAGAGAAAAAGGGAGAGAAAACGGAAAGTGAGGGAGGGGGAGAGAGAGAAAGATTGAGAAAGACGGAAAGTGAGGGAAGGCGGAGAGAGAGAAAGGTTGAGAAAGACGAAAGTGAGGGAGGGGGAGAGAGAGAAAGGTTTTGAAAGACGGAAAGTGGGGAGGGGAGAGATAGAAAGACAGAAAGTGAGGGAGGGGAGAGAGAAAAGGGAGAGAAAGAACAGAAAGTGAGGGAGGGGGAAGAAGAAAGACAGAAAGTGAGGGAGGGGAGAGAGAAAAAGGGAGAGAAAGACGGAAGGTGAGGGAGGGGAGGAGAAACAGACAGAAATGAGGGAGGGGTGAGAGAAAAAGGAGAGAAAGACGGAAAGTGGGGAGGGGGAGAGAGAGAAAGATTGAGAAAGAGGAAAGTGAGGGAGGGAGAGAGAGAAAGTTGAGAAAGACGGAAAGGTGAGGGAGGGGAGAGATAGAAAGAACATTTTTTTAATCTGATTCTACTGCTTGTATCAGTTACCTGATGCGGAATAGAGTTCCATGTAGTCATGGCTCTATGTAGTACTGTGTGCCTCCCATAGTCTGTTCTGGACTTGGGGACTGTGAAGAGACCTCCTGTGGCATGTCTTGTGGGGTATACATGGGTGTCCGAGCTGTGTGCCAGTAGTTTAGACAGACAGCTCGGTGCATTCAACATGTCAATACCTCTCATAAATACAAGTAATGAAGTCAATCTCTCCTCCACTTTCAGCCAGGAGAGATTGACATGCATATTATTAATATTAGCTCTCTGTGTACATCCAAGGGCCAGCTGTGCTGCCCTGTTCTGAGCCAATTGCAACTTTCCTAAGTTCGTCTTTGTGGCACCTGACCACATGACTGAACAGTAGTCCAGGTGCGACAAAACTCGGGCCTGTAGGACCTGCCTTGCTGATAGTTTTGTTAAAACGTCTTCAGGGTTGGTGTCCCTTCCACGGGACGGTTGAGCTAACGTAGGCTAATACTATTATCATGAGGTTGTAGGTAACAAGAACATTTCCCAGGACAGACATATCTGATATGGGCAGAAAACGTACATTCTTGTTAATCTAACTGCACTGTCCAATTTACAGTAGCTATTACAGTGAAAGAATACAATGCTATTGTTTGAGGAGAGTACACAGTTTTGAACATGAAAAGTTATTTATAAACAAATTAGGCACATTTGGGCAGTCTTGAGACAAAACAGAAATGCAATGGTTCATTGGATCAGACTAAAACTTTGCACATGCACTGCTGCCATCTAGTGGCCAATATCTAAATTGGACATGGGCTAGAATAATACATTATGGCCTTTCTCTTGCATTTCAAAGATACTGGTACAAAAAAAATCTGTTGATTTTTTCTTTGTATTATCTTTTACCAGATCTATTGTGTTATATTATCCTACATTCCTTTCTCATTTCCACAAACTTCAAAGTGTTTCCTTTCAAATGGTACCAAGAATATGCATATCCTTGCTTCAGGGCCTGAGTTACAGGCAGTTAGATTTGGGGATGTCATTTTAGGAGAACATTTAATTTTTAAACTGCATTGTTGGTTAGGGGCTCGTAAGTAAGCATTTCACTGTAAGGTCTACATCTGTTGTATGCGGCACATGTGACTAATACACTTTTATTTGATTTGAGCATGTTTGGGATGCTCTGTATCGACGTGTACGACAGCGTGTTTGAAATCCCGCTAATATTCAGCAACTTCACACAGCCATTGAAGAGGAGTGGGACAACATTCCCCAATCAACAGCCTGATCAACTCTATGTGAAGGAGATGTGTCGTGCTGCATGAGGCAAATGGTGGTCACACCAGATACTGACTGGTTCTCTGATCCACGTCCCTACCTTTTTGCTAAGGTTTCTGTGACCAACAGATATATATCTCTATTCCCAGTCATGTGAATTCCATAAATTAGGACCTAATGAAATTATTTCAATAGACTGATTTCGTTATATGAACTGAAAATCAGTAAAAAAAAACTTTGAAATTGTTGCATGTTGCGTTTATATTTTAGTTCAGTATACATGATTTGTTGTAATTTTAATTTGGTATTTTCTGGTGGATTGAAACTGAAAATGCAACCATCTTTCTATGGCTTGTGGAGATGATGTCATAATACTCTGCTTCTGACCACACCCCTATGAGCCCGGGGCAAAATAAGGCCATCCACTCTGAGACTAAAAGGTGCTATGAATACCTTATCTTAATTTGATCATCCTGTTGTTTTGCAGGACATTTTGTAGTGAATTCAAGGTTTTAAAAAAAGGCTTCTGAAGTTTGTACTTTCCACTTTAAAATGTCAGACTTGATTCGCCCTCATGGAAAATGTATCAACCCCTACAATTTTTTTTTTGCATTCATTATAATCCATATAATAATTCACATTTCCTGTTGCTGCAGGATACTTTTTCTGCTGTGAGAAACTGGGTCAAATTAAGATGGCATCTGTATCTAGAACCTCAAAGGGTTCTTCGGCTGTCCTCATAAGAWAACCTTTTGAAGAACCTTTTTAGGTTCCAGGTAGAACCCTTTTGTGTTCCACGTAGAACCCGTTCCACAGAGGGTTCTATATGGAATCCAAAAGGGTTCTACCAGGAACCAAAAAGGGTTCTACCTGGAACCAAAAAGGATTCAACCTGGAAACCAAAAAGGGTTCTACCTGGAACAAAAAGGATTCTACCTGGAACCAAAAAGGATTCGTACCTGGAACCAAAAAGGGTTCTATACCTGGAACGCAAAAAGGATCCTCCTATTGGTATAGCTGAGAACTGTTTGGAACCTGTTTTTCTAAAGACTGTATATATGGATAGAGTGTCATTTGGGACGCAGCCTACGTCTTCTGATATGGTTATTTATGATACTCTAGGCCTATTAACACCTAATATTGAGTTGGTTATTTTATGATACTCTAGGCCTATTAACACCTAATATTGAGTTGGTTATTTATGATACTCTAGACCTATTAACACCTAATATTGAGTTGGTTTATTATGAATACTCTAGACCTATTAACACCTATTGAGTTGGTTATTTATGATACTCTAGCCTATATAAACCTAATATTGAGTTGGTATTATGATACTCTAGACCTATTAACACTAATATGAGTTGGTTATTTATGATACTCTAGACTATTAATACCATCCTAATATTGAGTTGCACCCCTTTCCCCTCAGAGACAGCCTCAATTTGTCAGGACATGGACTCTACAAGGTGTCGAAAGCGTTCCACAGGGATGCTGACCCATGTTGACTCCATTGCTTCCCACAGGCTGTGTCAAGTTGTCTGGATTGTCCTTTGAGTGGTGGACCATTCTTGATCCACACAGGAAACTGTTGAGCGTGGAAAACCCCAGCAGCGTGCAGTTCTTGACACACTGAAACTTGTGAGCCTGGCACCTACTACCACTCCCCTTTACAGGCTCTTACATCTTGTTTCTTGCCCCATTTCACCCTCTGATTGCACAAATACACAATCCTTGTCTCAATTGTCTCAAGGCTTAACAATATCCTTTAACTTGTCTCCTCCCTTCATCTATACTGACTGAAGTGGATTTAGGGAAATCAACGAGGATCATAGCTTTCACTGGAATCAACTGGTCAGTCCATGTAATGGAAGGAGCAGGTGTTCCTAATGTTTAGTAGACTCAGTGTAAGTTCTGGAGACTAGCCCAGAGATGATTCCCTGGTCAGTTCTATGTCATGGAAGGAGCAGGTGTTCCTAATGTTTTGTCCAGTAGTGTAAGTTCTGGAGACTAGCCCAGAGATGATTCCCCTGGGTCAGTCTAGTCATGGAGGAGCAGGTGTTCCTAATGTTTTGTCCACTCAGTGTAAGTTCTGGATACTAGCCCAGAGATGGTTCCTCTGGTCAGTCTATGTCATGGAGGAGAGGTGTTCCTAATGTTATTGTCCAGTCAAGTGTAAGTTCTGGAGACTAGCCAGAGATGATTCCTCTGGTCAGTCTTGTCATGGAAGGAGCAGGTGTTCCTAATGTTTTGTCCACTCAGTGTAAGTTCTGGAGACTAGCCCAGAGATGATCTCCTTTAGTCAGTCCATGTCATGGAAGGAGCAGGTGTTCCTAATATTTTGTCCACTCAGTGTAAGTTTCTGGATACTAGCTCAAGAGATGATTCCTGGTCATCTATGTCATGGAAGGAGCAGGTGTTCCTAATGTTTTGTCCACTCAGTGTAAGTTCTGGATACTAGCCCAGAGATGATTCCTTTAGTCAGTCCATGTCATGGAAGGAGCAGGTGTTCCTAATGTTTTGTCCAGAGCTGATCTAAGGAGGTGATGTAGCCTGACAACATCTGTAAATGACATTGAGCTCTGTGATGTGATGTCAACAGGAGTCAGGTCCACACTGGGTGGAATATGAGAGGAGAGAGGGGACTGTGTATCCAGCCAAACTATTCCTGTGTTCTGTCACACACACCAACACACACGCAACACCGCGCACACGCACACACACACACACACCACAGCACACACCACCACACACACACACACACACACACAGGGGGACTGTGTGTCCAGCCAAACTATTCTTGTGTGAGTGTCAATCGTAACCTCTTCTCTCTCTCCCCTCTCTCTCTCTTACCTCCCCTCTCTCTCTCCCTCTCTCCTCCCTCTCTCTCTCTCTCCCCCTCTTTCCCTCCCTCCCTCTCTTCTCCTCTCTCTCCTCTTACCTCCCCCTCTCCTCTTTCCTCTCTCCCTCTCTCTTCTCTCCCCTCTTCTCTCTCCCCCTCTCTCTCTTACCCCCTCTCTCTCCTCTCTCTCCTCCCTCTCTCTCCTCCCTCTCCCTCTCTGTCCCCCTCTCTCTCTCTCTCTCTCTCTCTCTTACTCCCCCCTTCTCTCTCTCTCTCTCTACCTCCCCCTCTCTCTTTCCCTCTCTCCCCTCTCTCTCTCCCTCCCTCTTTCTTCTCCCCGCTCTCTCTCCCCCTCCTCTCCCCCTCCTCTCCTCTCTCCTCCCTCTCTCTCCTCCCCTCTCTCTCTCTCCCCCCCCCCCCACAGCAACAGGACACGGACCACTAACTGTAACGTCTCCAACCTGCCTGTATCCATGGATGAGCAGGAGCTGGAGAACCAGCTGACACCGTTCGGTCACGTCATCTCCACACGGGTTCTACGGGACGCCACTGGGCCAGCAGAGGAGTCGGCTTCGCCAGGTACACACGCACACGCACACACCACACCACACACACAACACACACACACACACACACATATACACTGAAACATGCACACACACACACAGGGTGGTGTTCTGATTTGAAATAGGCACCCTG
>NW_019950549.1:0-7982 GCF_002910315.2 Salvelinus sp. IW2-2015 | reverse complement strand
GGAGCAGGGAGGCCAACCATCCTCCAAGGAGAGATACTGGGTGAGCAGGGAGGCAACCACCTCCCAGGAGAGATACTGGGTGAGCAGGGAGGCAACATCCTCCAGGAGAGATACTGGGTAGCAGGGAGGCAACAATCCCAGGAGAGATACTGAGTGAGCAGGGCATCTCCGGGAACGACCAGCAACCATCCCTCCAGGAGCAGATTACTGGGTGAGCAGGGAGGCAACACCCTCCAGGAGAAGATACTGGGTTGTAGGGAGGCCAACCATCTCAGGAGAGAACTGGGTGTTGCAGGAGGCCAACCACCCTCCAGGAGAGATACTGGGGTGAGCAGGGGAGGCCAACCATCCTCCAGGAGAGATACTGGTGTGAGCAGGGAGTGCCCAACCATCCTCCCAGGAGAGATACTGGGCGTGAGCAGGGGCCAACCATCCTCCAGGAGAGAATACTGGGTGAGCAGGGAGGCCAACCATCCTCCAGGAGAGATACTGGTGGAGCAGGAGGCCAAACCAATCCTCCAGGAGAGTACTGGGTGAGCAGGGAGGCCAACCATCCTCCAGGAGAGATACTGGGTGAGCAGGGGAGGCCATCCACCTCCAGGAGAGATACTGGGTGTGCAGGGAGGCCAACCACCCTCCAGGAGAGATACTGGGTGTGCAGGGAGGCCAACCACCCTCCAGGAGAGATACTGGGTAGTGCGGGAGGCCAACACACCTCCAGGAGAGATTACTGGGTGTGCAGGGAGCGCAACCATCCTCCAGGAGAGATTACTGGGTGAAGCAGGGAGACCAACCATCCTCCAGGAGAGATACTGGGTGGCAGCGGGAGGCCAAACCATCCTCCAGGAGAGTACTGGGTGAGCGATGGGAGGCCAACCATCCTCCAGAGAGTTACTGGTGAGCAAGGAGGCCTAACCATCCTCCAGGAGAAGATAACTGGGTGTGCAGGGAGGCCAACCATCCTCCAGAGAGATATGGGTGAGCAGGGAGGCCAACATTCTCCAGGAGAGATACAGGGTGAGCAGGAGACCAACACCCTCCAGGAGAATACTGGGTGTGCAGTACGCAGCGATACACATGAAGGTTATTTTCTGAAGTGTTTCCATTGCATCATAGAAACAAAACTACACGTCTTCAACTACCAACGTCATCACTAGGCGACTGGACTCTTCTTCAACTACCACGTCATCACTAGGCAGACTGACTCTCTTCAACTACCGCGTCATCACTAGCAGACTGACTCTCTTCACTACCACGTCACACTAGTGCAGACTGACTCTCTTCACTACCACGTCATCACTGAAGGCAGACTGCTCTCTTTCACTACCACGTCATCACTAAGCAACTGACTGCTCTTCACTACCAACGTCATCACTAGCAAAGACTGATCTCTTCGACTACCACGTCATCCCCTAGGAGACTGACTCCTTCACTACCACGTTATCACAAGGCAGACTGACTCTCTTCACTACCAACGTTCATCACTAGGCAAGACTGATTCTCTTCACTCCACGTGCATCACTAGCAGGACTGACTCTCTTCACTACACGCTCATCAACTAGGCCAGACTGATTCTCTTCAACTTACCACGTCATCAACTTAGGCAGACTGACTCTCTTCGACTACACGTCATCACTAGGCAGGACTGATTCTCTTCACTACCACGTCATCTCTAGGCGGACTGACTCTCTTCACGACCACCGTCATCACTAGGCAGACTGACTCTCTCTTCACTACCACGTCATCTCTAGCAGACTACCTCTCTTCACTACCACGTCATCACTAGGCAGACTGACCGCTCTTCCTACCACGTCATTCACTAGGCAGACTGATTCTCGTCATACCACGTCATCAATAAGGCAGACTGACTCTCTTCACTTGACACGTCATCACTAGGCAGACTGATTCTCTTCACTACCACGTCATCACTAAGCAGACTGCATCTCTTCACTACCACTACACAACTGACTTTCATACGTCACTGGAACTGACTCTATGCGTTCCTGCAGTACTCTTACTACCACGTCATCACTAGGCAGACTGATCCTTCTTCACTACCCTCATCCATAGGCAGACTGACTCTCTTCACTACCATATCGAGCTGTCTTACTTACACGTATACGGCAGGACTGACTCTCTTCACCTCCACTCGATCATAGAGACTGACTCTCTTCACTACCACGTCATCACTAGGCAGACTGGAACTCTCTTCAACTACCACGTCATCACGTAGGCAGACTGACTCTCTTCTAACTACCACGTCATTCACTAGGCAGATGACTCTCTTTCATACCACGTCATCCTAGCAGACTGACTCTCTTCACTACCACGTCATCACTAGGCACGACTGACTCTCTTCACTACCACGTCATCACTGGCAGACTACTCTCCTTCACTACCAACGTATCACTAGGCAGACTGACTCTCTTCACCCTACCACGTCATCACTAGGCAGACTGACTCTCTCACCTACCACCGTCATCACTAGGCAGACTGACTCTCTTCACCTACCACGTTCATCAACTAGGCAGCTGACTCTCGTTCACTACACGTCATCATACGGCAGACTGACTCTCTCACTACCACTTCATCAATAGGCAGACTGACTCTCGTTCACTACCACGCGCATCACACTAGCGACTTGACTTCTCTTCACTACACGTCAATCACTAGGCAGACTGATTCCTCATACATCATATAGGCAGACGATTGGCGCTTATACTTCATTCAGGCGACGATTCTCATTCACTACCACGTCATCACTAGCGGACTGACTGCTCTCACTACACGTCATCAACTAGGCAGACTGGACTCTCTTCACTACCCTACCAGCAATGACTCTATCACTCATCTGGCAGACTGACGCTTCACTACCACGTCATCACTAGGCAGACTGATTTCTCCTTCACTACCACGTCATCACTAGGCAACGATTCTCTTCACTACCCGCACTCTCGGCACACTCCTCAACTACACGTCATAAGCAACTGACTCTCTTCAACTACACGTCATCACTAGGCAGACGATCATACCGTATCTAGCGAATGCTCTCTTCACTACACACGCATCACTAGCCAGACTGACTCTCTTCACTACCAACGTCAACACTAGGCAGACTGACTCTTTCACTACCAGTCATCACTAGGCCAGACTGACTCTCTCCAACTACCCGTACCCACTAGCAGATGACTTCGTCTCTCACTACCGCGTATCACTGGCAGACTGGACTCTCTTCACTAACCACGTATCACTAGGCAAGACTGACTCTCTTCACTACCACGCTATCACTAGCAGACTGGACTCTCTTCACTACCACGTTCATCACTAGCGACTGAACTCTCTCACTACCACGTCATCACAGCATGAGACCTACACGCACTAGGGACTGACTCTCTCACTACCAGTCATCACTAGGGCAGACTGACTCTCTTCATACCGCCGTATCACTAGGCAGGACTGATTCTCTTCATACCACGTCATCACTAGGCAGGACTGACCTCTTCACTACCACGTCATCACTAGGCCCCAGAAACTGGAAATTCCTCTTCACTACCACGCATCACTAGGCAGCTGAACTCTCTCACTACCACGCATCACTAGGCAACTGATTCGCTTCACTACACGTCATCTCTAGGAGACGACTCTCTTCACGTACACGTCACACTAGGCAAGGACTGGACTCTCTTCATACCACGTATCTCTAGGCAGACGTGAACTCTCTTACTACCACTCACACTAGGCAGACTACGCTCTTCACCATACCACGTCATCAACTAGGCGACTGAATTCTCTTCCATACCACGTGTTCCATCACTAGGCAGACTGACTCTCTTCCACTACCACGTCATCAGCTAGGCAGACCTGATTCTCATTCACTACCACGTCATCACTAGGAGACTGATTCTCTTTCACTATCCACGTCATCACTAGGCAGACTGACTCTCTTCACGACCACGTCATCACTAGCAAGGACGACTCTCTTCACTACCAGTCCATCACTGGCAGACTGACTCTCTTCACTACCATCATCACAGCTGATCTTACTACCACTCACAAGGCAGACTGACTCTTTCACTACACGTCATCACTAGGCAGGACTGACTCTCTATCACTACCACGTCCATCATAGGGCAGACTGACTCTCTTCACACACTCATCACTAGGCATGACTGACTCTCTTCACTACCAGTCACAATAGCAGACTTGCTCTCTTCACTACCACGTCATCACTAGAGCAGACTGGGACTCCTCTTCACTTACCACGTCATCACTAGGCAGACCTGACTCTCTTCAACTACCACGTCATCACTAGGGCGACTGACTCTCTTCACTACCACGTCATTCACTAGGCAGACTGATCTCTTCACTACCACGTGCATTCACCTAGGCAGACTGACTCTCTTCACACCACGTCTATCAACTAGCAGACTGACTCTTCTTCATACCACGTCATCACTAGGCAGACTGACTCTCTTCCACTACCACGTCATCACTCGGGCAGACTGACTCTTTACACATACCACGTCATCACTAGGCAGACTGCTCTCTTCCTACCAAGTCATCACTAGGCAACTGACTCTCTTCACTACACGTCATCAACTAGCAGACTGACTCTCCTTCATAACTACGTCATCACTAGGCAGACTGATTCTTCACACTCACAGAATGATCTCTTCACTACCACGTCATCTTTAGCAGACTGATTTCCTTCATACGACGTCATCACTAGGCAGACGAACTCTCTTCACTACCACAGTCAGTCACTAAGGCAGCACTGACTCTCCTTCACTACCAGTCACACAGGCAGACTGACGCTCTTCACTTACACGTCCATCACATAGGCAGACTGGATTTCTCACTACCACGTCATCACTAGGCAGGGAGCTGAATTCTCTTCAACCACGTCATCTCTGGAGCAGACTGATTCTCTTCACTACCACGTCATCACTATGGCAGTGACTCTCATACTACCACGTCATCACTAGCAGACTGATCTTCTTCCTACAAACGTCATCACTAGGAGACTGACTCTCTCGACTTACCATCGTCATCACCTAGGCAGACTGACTTCTCTTCACTACCACTCATCACTAGGCAGACTGACTCTCTTCACTACCACGTCATCATAGCAGACCTGAACCTCTTCACTACCAACGTCATCACTAGGCAGACTTGACTCTCTTCACAGCTCACCCAGTATCTCTCCTGGAGGATGGTTGACCTCCCCGCTCACCCAGTATCTCTCCTGGAGGATGGTTGGCCTCCCTGCTCACCCAGTATCTCTCCTGGAGGATGGTTGGTCTCCCTGCTCACCCAGTATCTCTCCTGGAGGATGGTTGGCCTCCCCGCTCACCCAGTATCTCTCCTGGAGGATGGTTGGCCTCCCCGCTCACCCAGTATCTCTCCTGGAGGATGGTTGGCCTCCCTGCTCACCCAGTATCTCTCCTGGAGGATGGTTGGCCTCCCTGCACACCCAGTATCTCTCCTGGAGGATGGTTGGCCTCACTGCACACCCAGTATCTCTCCTGGAGGATGGTTGGCCTCCCTGCTCACCCAGTATCTCTCCTGGAGGATGGTTGGCCTCCCTGCACACACACCAACTCAACATACAGCCTTCATACACACACAACCCCTGATCTGATGCAATCACACCACTACTACAGAGGTCTGTTGCAGTTGGGGCGACAGTACGCTAGCATCTGTAAAGAAAAGGGTCTTGCAGCACACGTAACATTCCAAGTAATTTACATTTTCCTATTTTCTAAAGTCTATTTCAATAAATAGATTATATAGAGAATGTAAAAGAGGAATGCAGGTTATTAAACAGATTGGAGAATTCCATCAACAGAGCGCAAAATGTCCAGTCAGAAAATGTTTGTTCTCTCTCTCTCTCTCTCTCAATTTCGAGTCTCATAGCAAAGGGTCTGAATACTTATGTAAATGAGGTATTTCTGTTTTTTATTTAGTTATTGTCCTGATGAAAGGTGAGTTTGTCTCCCGGTGTCTATTTGGAAAGCAGAATGAACCAGGTTGTTCTGTAGGATTTTGCTTAGCTCTGTACGGTTTAATTTTATCCCCCCAAAAACTCCAGAGTCCTTGTCAAGGACAAACATACCCATAACATGATGCAGCCACCACCATGCTTGAAAATATGACTAGTTTCAAGAAAGTAGGCGTATGTCGCACATAGAGACTTCACAGGAGAGGTGTTTGAATGAAAACATATCTTTTTTTAATCAAAATGCGTTTTTTGGAACGTGAACTTACATGTGTCTTAATTACAAACTTGTATGCCATCTGCAAATACGAATAAAATGGTTAAATTAAGAGCCTACTTGGTTTAGCCACAGAAAAAGGAACCTTCCCGCTAACCATGATTGGCTGAGATAATGGATGGGCTGGACATGCCGAGAGATGAGTTTGGATTGGTCTGCCAAGTAACATGCTTCTGTCTGTAAATTGACCTGCTCATTATGTGTAGATCAGTGGAAACCAACCTTTTCTGAGTCAAGATCACGTTATGTTTTACTGGACTGATGTCCAGCATCTGATGGTCAGTCTGAGGGAGGGAGGGAGGGAGGGAAGGAGGGAGCAGCGGTGAAGCTGCCTCTCACCCGACTCACCGTCCCTCTGCCCTCCCTCCCTCCCTCCCAGGCGATCGAATAAACCCCCACTTCCCTCCATTCTGCTAGCAAACGTGGAATCTTTGGAGAATAAAATCGACAAGTTACGCGGAAGATTAAACTACCAATGGGACATTAAAAAACTGTAACATCTTATGCTTCACGTAGTCGTGGCTGAATGACGACAACATCAACATACATCTGGCTGGTTATACGAAGTACCGGCAGGACAGAACAGCAGCGTCTGGTAAGACAAGAGGTGTCGGTCTATGTATTTTTGTAAACAACAGCTGGTGCACGATATCTAAGGATGTCTCGAGCTATTGCTCGCCTGAGGTAGAGTATCTCATGATAAACTATAGACCACATTACCTACCGAGAGAGTTTTCATCTGTATTCTTTGTAGTTGTTTACATACAACCACAGTCAGAGGCTGGCGCTAAGACAGCATTGAATGAGCTGTATTCCGCCATAAGCAAACAAGAAAACGCTCACCCAGAGGCAGCGCTCCAAGTAGCCAGGGACTTTAATGCAGGGAAACTTATATCCGTTTTACCAAACTTCTATCAGCATATTAAATGTGCAACCAGAGGGAAAATAACTCTACTCCACACACAGAGACGCATACAAAGCTCTCCTCGCCCTCCATTGGTAAATCTGACCACAATTCTATCCTCATGATTCCTGCTTACAAGCAAAAATTTTATCAGGAAGCACCAGTGACTAGATCAATAAAAAAGTGGTCAGATGAAGCAGATGCTAAGCTACAGGACTGTTTTGCTAGCACAGACTGGAATATGTTCAGGGGTTCCTCTGATGGCATTGAGGAGTACACCACATCAGTCACTGGCTTTATCAATAAGTGCATCGAGGACGTCGTCCCCACAGTGACCGTACGTACATACCCCAACCAGAAGCCATGGATTACAGGCAACATTCGCACTGAGCTAAAGGGTAGAGCTACTGCTTTCAAAAGAGCGGGACTCTAACCCGGAAGCTTATAAGAAATCCGCTTATGCCAGCCGACGAAACCATCAAACAGGCAAAGAATCAATACGGACTAAGCATCGGAATCGTACACACCGCTCTGACGCTCGTCGGATGTGGCAGGGCTTGCAAACCATTGACAGACTACAAAGGGAATCACAGCCGAGAGCGGCCCAGTGACACAAGCCTACCAGACGAGCTAAACTACTTCTATGTTCGCTTCGAGGCAAATATCACGGAAACATGCATGAGAGCACCAGCTGTTCTAGGAAGGGACTAGTGTAATTACGCTCTCGCAGCCGATGTGAGTAAGACCTTGTAAGCAGGTCAACATTCACAAGGCCGGTTGGGCCAGACGGATTACCAGGACGT